>NC_040023.1:44828610-45030182 GCF_000972845.2 Larimichthys crocea | reverse complement strand
ATATGATAATATAATATATAGATATATATATATATTATATAGATATATATATATATATATATATATATATATATATAAATATATATAGATATTATATATATATTACATACACTGTTGTGTCCTCAGAGGGATTTTAGGTCTGACTTAAGGGGGTTCGGGCCTGTCCTGTCATGCTCAGAGATGAGTCTGTGTGGAAGCTGTAGGCTCTCATAACTCATCAATCATACTAAATGAGACTTTCACCATTAGGGAGATTTGCCCTGAATAACCTGAAGCCCTGTCCTTTTTTTTTCTATTTCCAGCTGTTGCCTGGTTTTCTGACTGAATTTACAAAACATCCGGTGAAATAAATACTCTACACAAAAGGGTCCTGTTACTTTATGGACTACTCATGCAAGTTAATTTAATTTAGAGGTGGGTTTTTTTTTTCTTGTGACTCTGCATAAAACCCAATAAGTAAGTTACAGATTGTGTCTTGCAGTGCGCTCTGATTTAACATTTAATCTGTGTCTATAATAACCAGATCCTGAAATGTAGATGTGACATGAGGGTTTTCTGAATAAAGAGCACACACACACACACACACACACACATATATATATATATATATATATATATACATACACTGTTGTGTCCTCAGAGGGATTTTAGGTCTGACTTAAGGGGGTTCGGGCCTGTCCTGTCATGCTCAGAGATGAGTCTGTGTGGAAGCTGTAGGTCTCTCATTAACTCATCAATCATACTAAATGAGACCTTTCACCATTAGGGAGATTTGCCCTTGAATAACCCGAAGCACCTGTGCCTTTTTTTTTCTATTTCCAGCTGTTGCCTGGGTTTCTGACTGAATTTACAAAACATCCGGTGAAATAAATATCTCTACGTACAAAAAGGGTCCTGTTACTTTATGGACTACTCATGCAAGTTAATTTAATTTAGAGGTGGGTTTTTTTTTTTCTTTCTGTGACTCTGCATTACAAACCCAATAAGTTAAGTTACAGATTGTGTCTTGCAGTGCGCTCTACACTTGTACTCTGTCTTCTCTCAGGATGGTTGAGTCTGGAGGCCTTTGTGTCTCTTCATACCCTCTAATTTTCCAGGGTCACCCAGAGGATTCCTACGCTCACTCCCACGCCAATTGGCAACAAATAGATTTATTATCTTGTTTTAAGACTGTAGATGAATGTGGTGAACAGTAGGTCAACTGTGTCTCTGCTGTGAGGCATCCATATCTGTGTTTACAGAGCTTTCAGTGTGGCGGCCCAAAAGCTTTTAAGTTGGAACGACAAGGAGAAAGAAAAACAGCTCATCGCTCCTTGAGGAAAAATACACACAATCCCTTTATCGAGGAGAGAGAGAGCGAGAGAGGGATCATTACGAAAAGAGCGATAGTTACTATTTTTAGGCACGGTGGTTGCTGCAGCAGCTTAGTTTAGCTCTGCGTTCGTGTCCTGAAGTGCAATCAGTCACCTCAGCTCAGGTGCACAACCTGTTTAAGGTCAGGATTAAGAAGTGGAGCGAATACAGTGGATGCGAAGTGAGACACCAGACATGAAGCACCATATAAACCAATCAAGGAGTCACGCTTTATACTGAATAGCATGTCAATGTAACTACTTATAGACCTGTATTAGAAGAGAAAGTCCAAACCTGGTAGCTGAGCAGTAGTTGGTTAAATGTTGCACTGACAGCAAAAATTATGAAAATAGACTTTTAGCGTAACTAAAATCTTGCAGTGACCTGGCTGACTTTGTTAATATTAACACAGTTGAAGCTGCCCACAGTAAATCCTTCGCTTTATCACAGTTCTGCCTTATATAACTGTTTGAATCTTACAAGTATGATGAGACAAAGAGGTTAAATATTCTCTCCCATTTTCTATTTCTTACATGTGCCCACAGGATAATCTAGGTTTTAGAAGACTTCATAAACTTTTACGATACAGTTTTGCTCTACAGTGCTTTGTTTCTGTTGACTCTTTTTTTCCCTTCGTCCTCTTCGTCCTCCTCGGCATTTCCATTCAACCCACTCTCTTCCGTTCTTGTTCCCTCTTTATCTCCCTCGCTCTGTGAGCCACCCAAAGGAAATCAGAAATGCAGATGATTCATGGGTAGTGACACTTACTGTACTCAGTGATTTATGTCTTTCCCCTGCCCTCCACGCTTCTCTCCTCCTCCTCTTTCCTCACCTTCCTTCAGTCTCCTTCCTCTCGCGTCTCTGCCCTTTCTGTTTCATCTTCTCATCATCCCCCCGGGTCCTGTATAACAAGTCTTACGTCATGTATGTTTTGTTTGTATGCTTCCCCCCCTCAGCTATTAGCCCACATCAGATAGACACAAATAACAAATGAGTCTAATCTCACGGTTCATATTTCTTTCTGCTGGTGACCACTAGAACAGACGGTGAGGTGCCAGATATTATCATAACGAGATACATGCAATATTCCACCAGATATGAGCATGGAGGATGTAGGTTAGCCTGCCTCTCTCCCCCTCTCTGGTTAATACAACACCAGTCAATGTAGGGGATCTCATAACTCAAGTCCACCACGGCAGCCATAGAATACAAATCAGGGGAGCAGCAATGAGCTGAATAATGACACCTGTGCATGTGAGTGTATGTGTGTGTGCGTGCGTGTGTGTTGCGGCGATTGGAGGTTTATTGCTGGTCACATTTTAACCCTGTCTTCCTGTCCTCTGGCAGTTTCATTACCTCTGTCTACGGAGATGGAAGGAGCAACTGGGAGAGAAAGGCATTGTGGCAAATTATTGTGGTCAGGAGACAAACACGCCACCATAGTCCACCACTGTGTGTCAATAACAATACAATACTGTAATACAATAATACAAAACAATATCACTGTGTCGAGTGTAAACCCATGTTAAAGTATAAAGCAGGTGATTTTGTATTTTTCTTTTAAAAAATCAAGAAATCAATTGATCAAAAGTATTGGCTGTGTAGGAAACATCTGTGCCATGGAGCTCCATTGTTTTTGCTATTAAAAACACACCCATGAGCCCCTGGGTTTCATTAACATTAGCATGTGCATAAATAGAAACAAATGTGTATTAATCCGCAGCTGAAAATAGTCCCCAACAATCACACTATTTGCCCCTGTTGGAGTGATGATTCCTAAAAACTACAGTACAGAAAGACCACCCACTTTTTAAAAAAATGAAATAAATTCATTTAAAAACATATTATACTATTAAAATACTCCAAAGTTTCTAATGAAAAAAAATAAACTGGGGTCACTGGAATGTAAATTAAAATAAGTTTTTACTCACATTCTTGTCTGTTTCACGTGTACATGAGCTCAGATGTGCCAAAAAACAGTAAACGGAGGCGAAATATGTGGTTCAGAAGCTCTGCAAATGTGGCTCCAAACAGGAAAAATCAGCTGTCCAACAAATGAACTCTGGTTCTTGAACAAGTTTCATTAAAAATTCAACAATAAACAATAAATAATGTTCCCGTTTGTAACAAACCTGCCTCCTGTGTGAACTGTCTGCAGCTAAAAAAAATAAATAATGGCAGTACTTTGAAAACCTAATATTTTCTGAGGCAGAGTACACAGAGTAAAAAGTTTGTAAAACACTTATTTAAGGTTTATATTTGTATTCGATTTGAGGGGGCATTTTTTCCCTTGTATTTAACAGAACAGACAGACAAGTAGGAAGAGAGATAGGAGACGACATGCAGCAAAGGATGACAGGCCGGAGTAAAACCCAAGGTTGCTGCAGCAGTGACAGCCTTTCATACAGAGGGCACACGCTCTACTACTTGAGCCACCAGGGGGCCCCTTTTAGCTTGCTGTTAAACATTTTTGTACAGACAGGGCAGTGCAGTTGGAAAGTATTGAAATTTGAACTAATACATTGTTTTTTGTTAACAGTAAGCAGCACCCTGAGTAAGAACAGCCTCATTTTCAGGATTAGATTACCGTAAATGTCCCAGAAACATCAACTATGAGGAAATCACAGGTCTGTCGCAAGCGCCTGTCATTCTTGTGCAATCCACAAAAACACTGGTCCCAGCACATTTACCAATACTTTCATTTTTACGTACATTTCTGTCTTTACAGCTTTGTCCCTGCATCCCCACATCGCCCCACTTTTTCATGCACACACTGAACCACATATCCACTGATACACACACACACACACAGTGGCTGTTTTCAAGCTCACTCAGGCACGAAGTGGAAACCCTGTTACTCCTTAATGGCCCAATGACCTGCGTGCTCACCTGATACTGATGTCGAGGTTATGACAAAGGCAGAACAGCTATCGCTTTTTACTCTCTCTCTCTCTGCTTCTCTGTTTACATCTTTTCTTCCGTGTGCAGCGAAATGAGGGGGTGAGCTGAGGACATGAGATGAGCTAATACTCACCATGTGGTCAACAGGATTACATTTTACAATAAGTGTGTGTTAACGTCACAGTTTGGGCTCGGTTAGTCCGCTGAGAGTCATATTTTTTATTTAGCTGCTTTTTCGTCCGGCGTCGGTACAAACTGGCCCCAGTGTACCGACACTAAACGTTCTCATCAGATGCTGTTTTTGCAGTCTCATACTTGCCGTCCACACAGACAGAGTTGATACAGCACTCTCTAGTGGAGCAAGAAGTTATATGTGTGTGTTCAAGCAATGACAGTGTTGATGTAGAGCAGCTTATCTATGCGAACGCTCCTCAGAGAGACGAGCTCTGTGTCTGCTCCACTGAAACTGACATATTTGCCTTTTATTAAATAGGTCAGTCAATATCTGATTGCTGTCTATCAGTTGTGTCTGGTTAAACTTCAATGATTCAGTTGTGTTTGTATATTTAAAGATATAATCTAAGTTTTACGTCCCATATTTCTCACTGCTGTTGAAAAGGTGTGTTGGATCTAACTTAAACATTCTGATTTTCATGTATTATGGCTGTTATTTATTAAATAATTTCTTCTATTGTATTCTTTGTATGTTTTTGTGTTGAAAATTCTTGTACCCCCTCTTCTCTTATCTGTTGTTTTCAGATTTAGTAACACAACAGGTTCCAGCGATACCTGGCTCGAATCCACAGTGTGTAAGCAGTAAATCAGGGGAAAAAAAGAAAAAAAAGAATGGCATGTCAAATCATTATCGTTATTTTGAATGTTGCTCTTGGTAATGAGGCGTGTGCTTTTTGGCCTTTGACATTTTAACAGGCCTGTTTTGTTGGCTGCCTGAGCTGTGATTGTCCTCCAACAGGCTGTCGGTCCTGCTAACTAGTCCGGCAGTCTGGCTCAGTTGATTTATGATATTATAACTTAGCGTCACACAGAACACCTTGATTTGAAATGAAGTATTTGTCAGTCTGGCTGGAGTCTTGTGAAAGTTTGGTAGATCCACATTAGCATGAAGTCAGCATACGTTACGTTCCTCTATTGTAATGCACAGTTATTTCACTCATGCAGTGGAATGGTGTGTTGCGTGTGCTGAATCAAAGGCATCTGAAGCTCCTCTCTCCCCTCTGCCCTCTCCCCAAAGACCAGATGGTGTCTCTTTAGGCCCTCTAATGAATATTGATATGAGGGGTCTTGGTTAACAACAGGGGGGGTACACAGGCTAAGCCAGAAAACCCCCAAAATTGGCACTTAGTAAAGGTCTGCATTGAGGGGACTGGGTGTGGAAGGGATTTATTTCTGAGGAAAGGGAGCGTTTGGAACTTAAAGAGTCACATAAGCTCTCACATGTCCCGTATTGGTGAACTGCCTTGCACAAATTAATATGGATTAGGACTTAATGAGTACGAATTAGTCAGCTGAGTGATATCATCCAGAGGACGTGCCAAGCTTTGGTGGAAAATAAGAAAAAAAAGTGTAAGAATGCATGAAATTAAAGTGAAAGACTGAGATGAGAAGCGGTGATAGACAGAAAACAAATGTCAGGACTGAGCGAGTGTGAAGTGAAGAGTTGGACAGGTTAAGCTGCTGGCAGAGTTAATCCTCTGGCATGACTCCCAAGTCTAAAGCCGCTCTCCCGAAGGCCTCAGCTTGTCTCTGCTTCTACTCAAACCGAGGCCGCCAGCACCCCGGGCCTGGGCAGTCTGACCCTGGACACTGGGGTGGAGATTTTTAGCATCCCCACCCGTTTTTCCAATACCAGGAGTTCTGTGTTGTTTCAGCGTGTGGAGGGATGGCGGGTGTATACATGAACATAATTGCGTTACTGCCCTCCAGCGTGTCCCTCCAGCTGGTCCCGGTGTATGGACCAGCTGTAGCCCACCTGCTGTGCCACTTTATTGGGAATAAACATCCATTCAGAGGGCAAGTGGACCCAAGTGCTGCTTCTCTAGTTTGAATAATCCTGAAACACAGCACTGTTTGTTTGTTTGGCACAGAATCAGCCTTTTTAGTTGTTGTTGGGTTTTTTTTGTTTTTTTTTTAGACCCGTGTTGTATTTCATACCCTCTGCAGTTTGTCAGGAAACATTAGTAGGCCCATAGAAACTCATCCACACACATACACACACGCACACACAGTGCTATGAGAGCTGATAATGAACCGAGGCTGTGTCAGCTATTTATAACCTAAACTAGACCTCTGTGGCTATAAGGCAAAGGGACAGACAGGAGGAGAAAGGCAGGCATAGAAAAAAGAAAGATGTGAAGGAGGAGAGATTGGCAGAGACAGAGTGAGGAAAGAGGACAGTGGAGAGAGTGATGCAGGGATACAGAAGAGACATCACATACACTGGAACGGTGGTTATTGTTTGGCTTTTCACTGCGAGGACACAACCTCTACTGTCAAATGAAGCCCCTGTAGCCCTAAGATAATGAGACAGAGCATCAGACAGACGCACGGCGCTGAAGGCTTTCATTAAGGAGAGGACAACAACAAATAGAACTATATGACTCTAAAATATATCAGTGTTTATGGTGAGGTTGTAGCTTTTTATTATGGCTGCAAATGGGATTATTAGCAATAAACACAAGGAGGACCGACTTACAGTCCTGCACAGCTGGAGCATGTAGTTCATTTAAAGTAACAAGTTTAATCTAAATTATTATATTTCGGCTTTCTCTACTCACACGAAAAAAAGATATATTTATTGTTTTGAGGATCTGGTTATGAAAAAAAAGTTGACATCTGTGAATTTTGTTTTAATTCTTTCATTATTGTTTAAATTTTCATGCTATTGAGTATTGATCAAGGCAGTATTTGATGTACTGTGAATATTGACACCAGTGTTGTCGTGTTAACTCAAATAATTCAAACTCAAGTGTTTTCCATCCAAGATCATTCAAAGTAAATGAATAAAATTGTATTCAGTTAGTCATATTATTCTCCAAATGTCCACGTTTATTTAGATTTAAGGAGAGATTTAACTTTATCTGGGGGTTCACATGCACACAATCACACGTGTCGGTCTATATTCAGTAAAGTGGGGGTGGATGCCTCCTGAAGGCCAAACTTTGACAGGCGTTTTTTTTCTTCATTTGACAATAGAGAGGAAGAATCGCAATGGAGTGAGTCGGTGTGAGCGACAGAGCAAAATAGAGAGAGGGAGGGATGGGGGAAGGGAGGGGGGGTATCAGACTCAGGGATAAGGCAGCTGGGACAGGCTGCCTGGCTGGAAGCAGATCTTATTGTGTAGTTGTCCTTCCTAAGTCACTCGGGCACTGTGCAGAAGAGAGGACAGCTTCTTCACTTGCATATTTTCTATTCTCAGAGGTCATCTGGATATTTTTTTTTGGGTGATTTTTCTGACCACTGACAGACAGAGGACTGATTGGACCACTGCTTTGTTTTACCACAATATTTAGTATTCATGGCGCTTGTGTAGGCATGGTGATCTACTTAAGGAAGAGCATCCACTCTCTGCTGTCTGTCTTCAAGAAGAAGGGTGAGTGCTGACTCACATGGAGGAATTTGGCAGGTTGTAGCTTTGACTTTGGGCTGCTGACACAAGTGAATGCTGGTTTATACGACAGTTATACTCTAACTTTGCTTTAGGAGTCAAGATTACATATTTCCAATACTTAATACACCCTAAAAAGTGTGTTGCACAGTTAAGATGATAGACTAGTAGTATGTTTTGCTTCAGTGCAGAGATGTGATGACAATTGCTGACTTTTTGCGTGTCTCACACACACACACAGACACACTGACACCCTAGAATTAGCTTCAACAGCAACTCGGGGGTCCTCTCTAATGAGCTAAAGGTCTTAACTGACTTTTTTGGCGATCGTCTAAATCCAACCAAAAGCCCTAAATCTCCTGCGGGGGTCTTGCAGAATCCCTAACCCTAGCCCTAAATCTAAAAAATGTAAGTAATATATGCTCTGCTGTGTAATGAAATTGGTCTCTGCTCCTTGGATTGCATCAGACAGTCCCAGGTTTGCAGTGACCTGAGATTTCCCACAGCCACACACAGGAGAATGCATTGTGTCTGGGCTGCCTCACCTGTGTGAATGCTGGAGGATAGGGGTAGGAGTGTGTGTTACCTTACACACACACACACACACACACACACACACACACACACACATGTACAGAATGTACATCCACAGTCGCACAGTGTTATCTAACCAGGTGAGACTGAGAGCCACAGTGTTGAACGTGACAAAGGGGTGAAAGCGGACACCTCGTGATGACCTTTGATAAGCTAATAATAGACCATATACAACTTAGTAACTTGCAGAGCCTGCACAGTTTATAATAAAACAAAATAATAATTCTGAACAAAAGTTTCACATCAAAATGGTTGTTGTTGTTTTTTTGCCAAAAATGTGACAGTATTTAAGATAAAAGACTTGAATCAGCAAATATTGTTTGTGTACACATACTGAAGGTAATAGAACATAACACTAGCCATCTCATTGTAGTTGGGTAGTATAACTTCTAGCTTTGCTGATGTTGGCTGCTGTCCAGCTAGTTCCTGATTTTATTTTCGAATCTTCATATTCTGTTTAGTCTCCACTATTTTTGTCTGTTCTTTGACATTGAGTATAGAAATCTTTAAACGGACAGCCCGGTCTAATTCCCACGCAGGTCCCCCAGTCAGGAGGATCCAGGGGCATCTTTACATGCAGACAATCCAGATTATCTAATCCTCCGTGGACTAACGGGGGAAGAGAAATACTGTGGGAGATCAGCTTAGTTTACTGTCGAGAGTCTGGTCAGGGTGGGACGTCTGCTCAACAAATTGCGTTTGGCAGAGGAGATTTGAAAAGTGTGCTGCGTCAAAGGTGAACAGATAAAGGTGCAGAGGGTTCACTGTAAAGCTGATAAATGTTTTGACAAATGGACACCTGTCGAGTCAGTTTGTATGTGTGTCAATGTTTCTATCCTTAGAGGACATGTAAGTACCTATGAAAAGATTCCTCACGGTTTAAATGGCTTGGACAGAGCTGATGTACTTCAGAATAAAGAGTCCGAAAGAGCAAATTATGAAGGAACTGTTTGAGATCAGTGTCCATTCCAGCCTCCATCATCATGTAAGCTAATTACATTTGTCTCCTTCTCTGTTTTTTTTTTCTTTCTTTGTCCACTGTTCCAACAGCTGGCCCAAAGGGGAATGAAGACCAGAAGAGGTTGGCTGTCCATTACACGACCTCTCAACACTACCAGGAGAATGTTTTCATTGAGGGCAGCAGGCCACAGTACCTGGAAGACCTCCACACTGAGGCCCAGGAAGGGCTCAAGATACTGCAGCAGGAAGGTCAGACAGGCCACTGTTCATACTGCAGTCACTTACTGGCATGTGGTTCTGTTTTATACTCAATAAATAATACAATGCAATACATGTAAACCCATATAAATAAAGCTTACCCATAATGGCACATTAATTATTAATTAACATTGTAATATAGTACATTAAGTGCATTAAATAAGTACTATATGAAAAAGGACACTAGCTGAAGCTTATAGATACTGTATATATATGATATAGATATGATAGATATGATTATGGATGGAGATTGTATTTAGACTCTGATCTTCGTTTCTTTGGTCACACAGAACACAAGAATGGAGTGAACTTTCCTGACGATGAGAGCATTGCTGTAAGTGTCCCAAAAGCTCTGTGGATAACACCATATCATTTTTCCTTCATTTCCTACTCACAAAGAATGACACCTAACTAAACACTGCTGTGTGTGGGTGTGTGTTTGTGTGTGTGTGTGTGTGTGTGTGTGTGTATCCCCTGCAGTCCACGGACACTCTGCGTCCGGAGCAGGATATCAGCTCCAAGGACGGAGGTGGCTCTCCGGGGTCGAGATCCACCACCGGCAGTACTGATACCACAGTGACCTCTGCAGTGTCAACTAGGCCTGTGCTCACCCGCCAAGGTAAACGACAGTGTGTGTGTGTGTGTGTGTGTGTGTGTGTGTGTGTGTGTGTGTGTGTGTGTGTGTGTGTGTGTGTGTTTAGAGAGACTTGGAAAGGAAGTATTCATATCTTATTCATCTTAGGGAAATAAGAGCTAATCATAGTGCTTGTGTCTGTAAAAGCAGTCTGAGCTTTGTCTTCCTGAGTTTACTGCTTTATGACGAGTCACAGACGTGCACTTATTTAGCATGCACGCCTCATTCCCAGCTGCTTGCTGCCTCTGCAGTTATGGTGCGAAATCAAAGGAAAAGGAACTTGACACACGCAGCTGAAGCTTTTTTCGGTTACTCAAAAGTTCTGAACATCTGAAGGCAGCACTGCTGCTGCCTCTGCATATCACAGCTGGAGGGCAAAGTATGTCGTCCTCTGTGTGTGTGTGTGTGTGTGTGTGTGTGTGTGTGTGTGTGTGTGTGTGTGTGTGTGTGTGTGTATGCACAGAAAGTGTGATTGGTATTCCAGTCCATATTTCTAACATCCTTTTTTTTTATCCTTTGAAAAGCCAGTTTCCCAATATACTTCACTGAGTTTCAGCCATTATTTCTCCTTATTCACCAAATATAATTTGTCCTCTGTCTCTCAGGTTCTACATTCAAGCCTCTGAATCCAGTAAAAAGATTAGATAAGAGCAGGAAGAGGAACAGGAGGACCACCATCATGGGTATTCCCAACCAGGTCCAAAAAGAACTCGGTACATCCACACTATCTTCCTTACTAAACCAGTAGTCATCGTGTATCTGTGGTAGTTAACATGGTATTGACAGTGATCTGCCATCTTCCCAGCATTGAACAGAAGCTCAACCTTCCAGCAGCTTTCTACCCAGCCCCCTAATCACGATGGACAGCTCAAAAACAGCCAGTCAGGTGTTGTTATCATTCCTACGGTGGATGGAGGGACTCCGGTCGCGAACAAGGAGGGGGCGAGGGTGCACCTTTCGGAGCTGGAGGTAAAGGATTCTCCAAAAAGAATAAATTCATCCCAAAATATTTTAACATCCATTACAGAGTTTATCACTCTCACTCCTACACAGGCATCCAGAGATGAACAGTTGCTGAGGAAGCACCTCCAGGCAATGTACCAAGACGAGCAGCCCTTCACTCAACAGGGCTTTGGCTCCCATCTCTGCCCATCAAATCTGAGACCCAAATCCCTTGCAGTACCTAGCATGATGACATCCTCCTTCTCTCCTTCAACGTTGTTTAGCTTCCTCCAAGAACCCCAGGTAGGTTACTGAAATGGCTTTCAAATTTTTATATATTACCTTATGTCTGGTCCTATCATGACATCCATTCATCCATTATCTGTAGCCGCTTATCCTCATCAGGGTCACGGTGGGGCTGGAGCCTATCATGATGTTTAGCTCTGAAATTCTTATTTCTGTTTTTTTTCTAGGGCCCAGTGATGTCCATATCTCCTCAGGCCACCTACTTGTCTACAATCATCCCTAATGCGGTCTTGCCAGCCTCGGTTGAAGTAATCGAGATTGACCGTGGAAGCAGTCGGGCACGTGGCGGGAGTGTAAACCATGGCGGTAGTGTCCGTACTATAAGCAAAAACAGCCTGGCATCTAGAGACTCATCAGTCAGTCCTTTGTTGTCCAGAAGATCGGATGGTGATGGTTCCCAGACTGACAATTCCCACGACTCCACACTGATGCCCACATCAGTTTCAGAGTCGAACTGGAGCGAGTCTTCAAAGACCATTATTTCAAACTCCTCCCCTGTGTCTTCTAAGGGTAGCACACGTAGCAGGAATTCACAGAGAGTGCGTCTAAATGGGCAAGAAAACCAGACACAGCGGTCAAATGGGGACCAAGACCACGTCAGTCTCCGTATCTCAGTTAGCATGGTTAGCAGCCCAAGCTGTAAAAGTGAAAGTGTTGTTTCAGGTCAAGGATCTGAGTCTGGTGTTGCAGCGTCAGTGGCTGCTGGGGAGGATGCAAAGACCAAACAGAATTTCACTCGTAATCTATCGGTTATGAAGACCAAGCAACCCCCGGCACCTCCACGGAGAACAAACTCTCTGCATAGTAATAAGATCATGAGCATCACCAGAGATCTGGTGGAGAGTAAAGATCTCAATGACTCTGTCACGGTTGCAAATGCTGCAGAAAATATTGTAGCAAAGGATGAAATAAATTCAGTTACTGCAGATACCAGTAAGATTTCCACTGCTGTACCAAACTCCACTGGGTCCAGCTCTCTAGAGGCTTCCTCCAGTCTTTTGAGCCCCACTCAGGCCTCTCCAACTGAAGCAGGAGGAGCAACAGAATCCAGCATTTCCTCTCCACAGAAAACTCCCTCAGAAGGGGGTAAATTTGAACGGACCATGTCTCCTTCCAGTGGCTACTCCAGTCAGAGTGGCACCCCAACACTTTCCCCAAAAGGGATCTCCCCAACCTCCCCTGACAAACACAAGAAGAAACCAGTCAAACCAGAGAGATCAGTGTCTCGGGCCTCATCCTCAGCAGCTTCTCCTTCCTCCTCTCTTACCTCTCTATCATCCGGTACATCTGAGCCTGTAAATCCAGATGTTTCCACATGTAACCCCAGTGTGCCTCCACAGGGATATCCACTCATTGTTGCTGAAAAAGAACTCACTCCAAATAACAATTCTTCAACTTTGAGTGTGGAAATCAGAGAACTGTTGAATATCCCACCTCCTCCCAAAGTCAAAGCACCGTGTCCTCCTCCACCAGAGACCTGGGTTCATAGCAGACACTCCTTTGAGCTCTTGTGTGGTCCTTGCTCTAATGTCAGCAAAGTATCCCAGAAACCAGCACAGATGCAGGAGAGCACAGTTAAACAAGCAGGAAACCAGACTGAAGCCAGCAAGGAGATGCAAGTTTTAGATGAAACACAGTCAGCTGTAGACAAGTCTGTCTTAGAATTGTCAGAAAGCAAAGCAAAGCCAGAGACATTGCTAGCAACAGGTCCTGAAGTTAATCGCAAGGAGCTGGAGAATGGGGAATTTCCAGGTACCAAACACGAGAGGACAGAAACAAGAGCAGATATTCAGGAACAAGAGCAGAGGAGTAGCACCGTAGTGAAGGCCGCCAAGAGTCAAGAAACAACTCCAAAGAAAGACCCCCCTCCTGTCATGAAGAAACCCATGTCAATACTGCTGCACAGAGAGGAATTGGTGTCAACAGAGTCCTCAATGGATAGACAGGAAAAGAAAATGAACAGCAGTGACACAACAAACGTTAATTTACCTGTAGAGAACCATACAGTCTCCCCACAGCATGATGTTATAGTTTTAGTCGATAAGAGCGAGACTGAGATGGACAAAGGTGAGGTCACATCCATGCAGATGCTTTCTGCAGAAGTCCCCAAAATTGGTAAGACCTCGCCACCACCTACCCCTCCCCCGGCATACCACCCTACACCTCCTCTGTCAAGAAAGACCCCTCCGTCATCGGTATCTACGCACCCAGATGAATTGCAGAGGGTACAGGAGGAGATCCAAGTTGCAGAGGCTTGCTGGCCACCTCCTCCGCCTCCTCTTGAAGGGGACTCTGTCTTTGAAGGAGGAGACGAGGTTGACTTTCCTCCACCTCCTCCACCCTTTGTGACAGAGAGTGTTCCGAATGACATGGACAGTTATGTCACAGAGCTGGATCTCACAAAAACACCCACGGAGGAAGTCCGAGAGACTGTCAAGGATGTAAGTGAAGCTGGGACATCTGTACATGAACAGATTCCAGACTTGCTCAGTGCTCTTAAACAAACAGTACCTGAGAGCAAACCAGAGGTTGTCGTGCAAGTTTCAAAAGTTAACAACGATGATGACAGTTCTTGCAGACCAGTGCAAAGATTTGTATCTGTTTCAGAACCATCTCCACCAGTGGAGGCACCTCCTTTGACACCTGTTACAAGAGCAGAGAACCCAGTATCAGTTTCTGCCTTAGTTCCTTCCAGCAGCTTCCTGAAGCGAGACTCTATGAAAATTGAAGATCAGCCTCCCGTAGAGTCTCTCGTCAGTGTCCAACCCCCAGTAACTGTCCCAGTAGCACCTCCTTTACCAGCAGAGAATTTAACTCATGGGGTTAATTTCCGAAGGCAGCCCAGTGGAGCAAATCGAGACGCCAAGAGCAAGGAGCTCCTTTCCCGCCACAAAAGTGCACCCATTCCCAAAGAGGATGCTAACATACCTCTTGTCACCCCCTCCCTGCTTCAGATGGTTCGTCTCAGATCAGTCAACATGACTGAAGATGAGTTGAAAGCTCCACCGGAGGACAACTCAACAAACCAGGGTGCTTCAATACAGGAGAATTGCCCAGTCTCAATTCCAGGCTCGCAAAACACTCCACAGAAGCCCATACGCAAGTCACTGTCACTAAAATCTCCCCCTCAGACAGTAAAAACATCCTCTGTGACACTGAACACTCCTTCCATGCGCTTACAGGAAGCCATACGTATGAAAACCGCAGCCATGTCTTCAAGAGATGGTCTTCCATCCCGGCTGGGTGTGAGATCATCCGCTTACAGCGGTGTCGGTGAACAAGGCCCTTTGTCCCTGAAATCCCCTGAAGGATGGGACATGCACAAGTCCCCAGCCTCTACCGCCAGCTTTATCTTCTCCAGGAGCACAAAAAAGGTCGTCATAGAGACTACGGCCGCTTCCTCCCCTGAAGCTCAAGCAAATCTGAAGCAAAGCTTGACGGCAGAACTCATGCAGGTGTCTGACCAATCAAAGACCGCCGCTTTCTCCAATGGTGGGTTGAAGTTTGACAAAGTTCCTCCACCAGTAGCGAAGAAACCAGCCCACGGTAGCATCAGTCCTTCACAGAATCGTCCTGCTTGTCCAGCAAAGATGGACTTCAGTGTTGACGGAAACGGAGTACAACATATGAGTGGAATAACACCTCCTGAGACAACAAGTAAGAGCACCGACATTGTTTGTAAGAGTAATTTGACTTTGTGAAAGGCATGATGAGCTCCCGCTGCTTTCATCAGTGTATTTTAACATGCTGCTGCTGAGTGTGTAAATTCATTAAGGCTGATTCAGTGCTGGCATAAATCAATAGCTAGCGCCCCGCTGTCTTGTCATGAGAAAGCAGAATGCAAATTCTAGCATTACCATGATCTTGAACGACTATGCAGTTTAACATTGCCTTAAAGAGCATATTTTCTGCTCTCCATGGCAACCAGAGAAAAAAGTGCACACACAGGTCCTCTTTCCACGCAAACATGATACAAATGCTGCTTGGCTTCAGTCAAATACGCAAGCATGTGCTTCAGTCAGCCATAACTTGAAGCTCATGATCATGTCTCAGGAACTAAATTAGATCAGGACAGAATACTCATTACATGTGTTCCTGTAACTGTATTATGTTGATGCTATAACGTCTAACCCTCCCCTCATCTTTTTTGCTTCAGCTACAAGAGTGACAGCGGACACAATTGAAACACTGTTTTGAAAGTAGTGTCGTGGTGATGAACTAAGGACCGTGCCAGAGAAACACGCAAAGACTACAAGCACGTACAAGGACAACTCACAGCAAGGACTGATGTGACTGAGAGTCGTGTAACTCATCTATCAGAGTGTTGTTTGTGTTAAGTCTTCTCCAAAAGCCTTAGCCTGTAATGGCCTTTCTACATATTTATGCAAAAAAACAAAAAAAAGTGTCACTCCCAATTTCTTATAATAGCTTTATTCTGGAGTATTTTTCTAAGCTATAGTTTATCTCTTCTTAAATGCCCCCTCAGGATAAAATGGTGTACATTGGCTGAACTGTAAATATTTGGCTTGTGCGAGATCGCCACCCAGAGGTAGAATTAGGTCACTGCAGCTCAACACATTTCTGTACAGGTTTGCTGTCAGTCTTTTTTTCCCTGTTGTAATATAAAACATGCGTCTCATTGGGTCCATCCACAATAGGACAAATCAGTATTTTATTGTTTTCTTTGCTTAAAGATCAGAGGAAAAACAAATTGTCACACCCAGTTTCAGTCCTGCTTTTCACTGTGTAGATATATCAGAAATTGTATTTGAGAAAAAGGGATGCTGCATACTCACAAAGAGATTTTAAGGGCAGAGGCACTTTTGTAAAGCTACAGGTGATAAAACCATTAAGACTTAACACAGAGAAGCGTAACTGCGACTGCTAAAATATCAGTTAGATGCTTCTACGTAATCCGCACAATCTTCTTCTTGGGTTTCGTAAACGTCAGCCCAACACATTCTGAGAAATGTTTTAGGAAAACAGTAACACTAGTTATCCTATTTATTTATGTGTGGTTGTTTCCACTAGTAGCACTGTTGGTCACCTTTTTCCTACCAAATCTGAAATATTTAAGCCTCTGTGTCCTCTGAAAACCACTTTTAGGGCTGTGGATGTGACGATTGGCCCTGGATGATTGATACACTGGAGTAGACTTAGCGTGAGGTCACTGTTTTTATGAAATGTTCTGTATCTTAAAACTTTGGCCCAAGCTTCTTTTTTTTTTTGGTGGAAAATCCAGCTCATCACTATTTGCACAAAATGCTTTTCCCCCAGCAAAATCATTGGTGAGTGAATTATATCGACTCTTCATAATGGGTCAAAAAATTGACATCTTGATGATTATAAGAATTATGTACAGTTATTACTTCTATAAATAAAATTTAAGTGTATTAAAAATGTGGCTCCTTGCTTTATTTTAAAGGATTACTGTGCACATGTATTTCTCACATCTATCACAAATGTATTTCTGCAGACCACAATACAGCCAGCGTTTATTTCATATTAGAGATGCATGATTTGATATATGACAGTTAATATCCAGATATTGATTTTTGTACAACACAACCGCCCCACGTCTTACAGTACAGGACATATTGATTTTTTTTAACATACATCTGATGTCTGAAACCCATAAAACCATTCTTATTCATAATTAGGTTTGGCAGATTGGTCTTTGCCCTGACATTTACTATGAAGTCAATCAACACAGTGCAATTTTAATGTAGAAAACTTCTGAAACATCAAGTCCCTTTTTGAAAACCTGAGATTCCTTATCAGCTACTTCCGGGAACAACCAACATTCAAGAAAGTTATCTTTTATTAACTGAGTAGCAGTATGTTTTACATAAACACATTGTATTTGTATATTTAACTGTGTGTTAGGAACACCAAACAACCCCCGGTAAATAAAAAAAGAGACAGTAATGAATCATCGGTTGATTAGTTACATATTTGTTGTACAAGCTCTTATTTTCCTAACAAAGTCAAAGCAAGGTAACAGAATAAATCTAAGCCGATCCAAAGCATTCGAGACTTTTGGCATCATTGCCTCATCAACATCCAGATGAAGTATGACCGTCGGTTGGCATGGTGATTCGCTGATGATAGTATTGTTGTTGTAGTAATGTGGCCGACAGGAGCAGCAGCTTTCGGTGGTGAATTGAACGTGTGCCTAACTGATGTTGCCTCCTTTGAGTGTCTTACATGTGATCTGTCCTAGTTTGGTCATCAGATGTCTGTCTTTCCACTGAGCTACACACTCGTCCGACATCTTTAGGTCGACCTGGGGAGACAGAAAAACAGTTGAACGCCATTACGGAAAAATACAGACTAAAATGCAGAGAGTAACAAACAACCTGACTGACACGTACCTGTAGTTTCTCCCACACCTTCTTCTTTGGGTTGAGTTTGTCGTCTGGCTTGCCTGTCTCATATCCCTCGACAAAGACCTGTTCTCCTGGCGAGGAGCCCTCTGGTGGATCCAGAGGCTCCACCCGCCTGGGATCCCCTTCACTAGAAATCAACCAGGAAATTTAATTTTCTTTTAGAAATGAAGCTGATGGATTTGCCGTGTGTGTAAAAACAGAAACATCACTCACATAGAGGCGCATAGTAGCATGGCTTGAGACTCGATTCCACGCATCTTCTGGGGTTTCAGATTGCACAGCACCAACACCATCCTGTCCTGTAAGTCCTCCTGTGAAATGTAGGCGACCAGCCCGCTAACTACCGTCCTCGGCTCCGGCTCTCCCACATCGATCTTCTCCAGGTACAGCGAATCGGCATCTGGATGCTGAGAGACAGCGGCGCTCAAATACAGGTGGATCATCTCGACACACATCATCTGAAGAAACGCTACTGATCAGCTGATCAGGCATGAAGTAAAGTTCTTGACGTCCTACCTTCTCCACGCCGATGACCTTGCCCACCCTGATGTCTAGTCTGGAGGGGACCAGCTCATTGTCCTCTCCTCCTGCACCTCCTCCTCCTCCTGTCTTGGCACCCTTTGCTGCTTCTGATCACACAAACACAGAACATGAAGCCAGCTGACATCCTCTTTTAAACAGGACTAGTCAAACATCTGTGCAAAAGGGAAGACACGGTGAGGGTAAAACACTGACTCGTCTTTGAGGCGCTGGGGTAGGCAGAGTTGGACAGTTTGCGAAGCTCAGGTGACTCAAACTTCTTTCTGATTGGCTCCAGTAGTTGGTTTAGTGCTGCCTCCACTGAGGCCTTCAGGTCTCCTGGATGGACGGCCTGACAAGGTGAAAGATTACTGATGGTTAGACCAAAGCACAAAGAGAAAATTACACGTTTAACCCGGTTTAAAAAGGCTCATATATACAAGAGTATCTGTATTTTACCTCCTCTGCAAAGTCCTTCTCCACCTCCTCAAACACAGTGTAGATTTTGTCTCCACCCCACTTTGGGTCTCTTTTGATGCAGAACTCTGAAACACAATGATCCAAATGATCATTTTATATTCTTTATAAAAAAAAAAGATGTAAAAAGTCTGAATCCAGAACAACAAGAGCACATTTAAAGAGAGTTTTCTACCTCCACGCAGAGGGAAGAGGACATATTTGACAAAGGAGAGGACTCCGTTGTTCTCGATGTTGCCTGGCTCGCAGAAAGCCTTCTTCAGCTTCTTCTTCACGTCTTCTTTGGAGTCCAGTAGATCAATCTTTGACTCCTGCAGCCAAAAGAGAGAATGTTACGGCTGACCACAAGCATTAGAAGAAAATGCTTGCTTTTTTTTTTTTTTGCTTTTTTTTTTTTTTAACAATGACGTACTTCTTCTGAGGAGCTCATCTTGGCTCCTGTCAGTCCTGGTACCATCGGGTTCATCAGATGGGCGCGTTTGGCATAGCCAAGAGAAGGCAGGTACTGGAGACAAATGAAAGGCTACAGTTACCACTGCTGTGACATTTGTAGCTCATCGTTTTTAATCGATCATCATAATTTGTTGTTCGAACAATGAACAAACTCACAGGTACACAACGAAAATGAAAGAAAAGAGCTATGGTAAGACAGAGAGTGAAGGGTTGAAATAAATGTGCAGGAGGAGGATGGTACCTTCTCTGCCAGGGTGAAAATCTTCCTCTGGTCAACTCCTCCAAACTGAGCATCCACCTTGAGGTACTCCTCATCCAGAGCCTGAAGACAAAGATCAAGATATCAATCACCATATGTGGACATTTTGCTGTAATTACTGCAGTTCATTTTAAATCACTGCGATTATGGCGAGTAATCTTACACCACTCCTTAGTAGGAGTGTGATAAGTCTTTTTTAAAGATATTTTTGAGCTTTATTTGACAGATACAGCAGAAAGGTGACAGCAAAGTAGAGAGAGAAGGGATGACATGCAGCAAAAGGGCCACAGGTCATAATCGAACCCTGAGCCGCTGCAGCAAGGACTAAGCCTTTGTGATAAGTCTGACAGTTAGTACTCCATCTAGAGCAGTGTTACCTGCAGTCCGGGGTAGAGGAGACCACTCAGCAGCGGATGCTCCACCTGCTTCACGACCTCAGCTCCGGCCTTCTTAGCATCGTGCTCCGTCACCATGGAGGACAGACGGTACACATCCAGAGTGTACTCTCTGACAAACATGACAATACAGACCTTAAACATTAGATACAGGTACATAACAAGCACAGGCTGCAGCTACAGAGTTAATAAATGCAGCTGACCTGCTGAGCTGGTAGTCGGTTCCTTTGACAAACTTGAGTTTATCCAGAGGTACACCGATGCTCTCCAGCATGGCCTTGATGACCTGCTCGTAGTACTTCACCCTGAGCTCCAGCAGCTCCCAGGGGGCCTTCATGTTGTCAAGGTAAGCATGCAAGTCTGCAAACAGAATAGTGACCTGAGGAAAAGAAGAAGAAGAAGTTTCTGGTAAGCAGATCAAATTAGCAACAGACAAGACCCTCAGTGACATCTTCCCACCTCACATCCGGCCTTCAGGAAGTCTGCTATCTTGGACATCGGGACAAAATAAGCTACGTGGGGTTTGCCAGTGGTCGCTGTGCCCCAGTACACCTTCAGCTCTCTCTCCTGAAGAACCTGCTTCAGCTTCTCTTCTCCCAGGACCTCCTGAAACACACGCATCCAAGAGGTTCATGAGACTGAGCTTCAAGTGGGACTTCAGTCACTGCAGTATGTGTTTATTTGTGTGTCTCACCTGGAGGTTCCTGGTGATGAGGTCTAACTTTTCATCTGGACTTAGCTGATCTGCCATGCTGCCTTCAGGGCCTTCTGAATGAGAGAATAGTGTAAGCATTGTTATGAATTAATGGCAGCAGTTTTGTTTTATTTTTGTCCTTGAACAGCATTTACATCCGTTAAAACGTGTTCAGTTTAATGTTGCCTGAGGCCACCGACAAGGTTATACCGCCGTTATCAGAACTGACTTGGCTGTTACCTAATAAATAAATAGTCTACTATCACTGATGAGTCTAATTTATGACAGAAAGAAAAAGAAATATAACTTCACAGCTCGGTAAACAAACATAGGAAATAACCAACGATCACAGCATGCTGTGTATCCACATAAAGATGAGCCTCCAAACATAAAATAAATACAAATAACCTACAAGAAACGAGCTTTGGCCACATTCAACATTTAATCCATCCATAAGGCCTTTACCATCACAAAGGATTCAGTTGCCATAATAATAATAATAATAATAATAATAATAATAATAATAATACATTTTATTTCATAGGCGCCTTTCTGTCACCCAAGGACACCTTACAATAAATAAAAGTGGACAGCAAATAACAGAAACAAACAAAACATAAAAGTATCAAATTACAAGAATACAACAATTAAAAACAGGTTAAAACAGGACAATGCAATTGAATCAGATGAAAAGGGCGATTTTAAACAGTGCAGACCTGAATTGTGAGTCTGTATTAGTATGTCCGTCTTTATACTAATATTATAATATTAATATAAATGGAGCTTTGCTGTATTTTTTCCCCATCAAATAAAATCCTGGCCACACTTAAGCGTGTTTAAGCCAAACCAAAGTTATCTTTGGATGAACAACAAGTGAATCTTCCCCTTTATCATCGGTTCATCTTGTGATTGCTTCAACAATATAAACACAACAGGTCAAAAATATTGAATATGGTATGACTTTAATTATGGATAATCCTCCAACAGACTCACTTCACCTCTGTCATACTTTGAAATAATAAAATGATCATAATCGTTGACATTTAATCAAAGTATAAACCATCTATCAGAGCGTGTCGTTTATTTACAGCCAGCCACAGAGGAAGGTAACCCTGACTTGAATTTCTCCACATGTCAGACACCATCCAGTCAGTCCAGCTCAGCTTTAACGAAGATGAATGAATAAACAAACCGGCTGGAGGCTAAGTTAGCCAGCTAGCAGCACAAACCATGTGCGGCTGACGTTTCCTCGCTCCGGCGACGTTTTCGGCTGAAAGCAGCGACACGTCCAGCGGCTGTGTCTTTAGTTTGTGTGAAAGCAGTAACACTGTTTCAAAATCATAATGTGCAACACACAGACTGACCTCAAACACCTGTCGTCGTCTTCTTCTTCACGGTGAGAAAAGCCGGCTGGGTTGGACCTGTCAGTGTTGCATCAGCGTAAGCGTCAGCTCTGCGATCGACTCACAGGGGAGAGCAGTCGAGTGCAGAGCTAAGGATTAAGGCAGGGGACTCAAATATTAACAAGTTTTCTGCTTAATTATTGTCACTTATATCACATGAGACGTACAGTGGACACAACAAACAATATATATTTTAATTATTCACTGCCTGTCACTGCCTACTGTCTTCACAGATCTATTATCCATGTTTTCAGAATCAGAAATACTTTATTAATCCCCGCAGGGAAATTGTTTTTGTTACAGCAGCTCCCAAATGGTAAGTGAAACAAAACTTTAACACTATACACCTATACGATATCCTATTTTAACACTATATACACATGTATAAATAACAGTTAAATAAAACCAGTAACCAGGGGGAAAAATTCCAAGGGCCCACGACTCACAGGGGCCCCAAAAAATAGGTAAACACCAATATAAATTTATTAAACCATCATCATTGAGTGTATATATTTCAAATATAATATTGAAATAATTATCTCTTTGTTTTTATTTTTTTTGGTCAGTAAAAGTTAAATAAAAATGGCCTTTAGCACATTTTTACGGTGGCTAAGTTAAATAAAAATGGCCTTTAGCACATTTTTACGGTGGCTTTTACAGTAATCTCGCATCAAATAGTGACCTGCACTGCATACTGTATGCAGACTTGCATGCATGTACAAATCACCAGCAGTAAATATTGTGCTAGTACTAGTATTGAACTACTAACAACTATGCAATATGTAAATCTAAAACCTTATAAAGAATTTAGTCTTTGAGATACTGTACAGAGAATACACTGATTGTTTAAAGTGCAGTATGCATGTGTGGAAGATTTCACTTATGTATTGCACAAGCCAGTTCGATAGCTACTGGACTTGACTTGGAGTGTCTGATATTTTGAGGGAGGAGCTGTAGAGACTGATGCTCACAGGTAGGAAAGACTTCCCGTGTCTCTCTCTGGCTGAAGGTTCTCCTGAGTCTGTCCAGCACATCATGGATTGGGTGGGAGACATTGTCTAAAATAATAATAACTACATAATTTATTTATTTATTTATTTATTTAAAAGATTTGAAATAACTTCAGAATTTCTGTATTAAAATGTGATTTCTTGAGGAATATTGTGTTGTAATACATTTAATTGCAACACTCACTCAATAAGGTACTCTAGCTACATTTTCTACATCTTCTACAGCCTAATTTGATGTACATAGTTTTTATATCTCTATTTCTTATTTCTGTAAAAAAATGTATTTCTATTTTCACTTTTTGTAGTTTTCTATTTCTATCTATCTGTCTATCTGTCTATCTATCTATCTATCTATCTATCTATCTATCTATCTATCTATCTACTTGACATTGGGTCCTTTTAAAAGAGAGATGAGACAAGATGAGCAGGTTACAATGCAGCAACCACCTTAGTTAATATATATTACTGTCGTAAGTCCCTAATATGTCTCCCAAATTTTATGAAATTATGTGCAATTAACTGACACACAGTGAACTTGGGACTTTGGACCCATGAAAGTCCACGGTCTTGCATGTTTTGCCTTGCCTCTCATGCTTTTGCAAAAAATATATATCTATTTTTCACCCTCCTTACTTTTCCTAACAAATGTTTTCTTTTACTCTTATGTAAATGATCCTTTTATGTCCTTTCCAACTTTGAGGCTGATTCCCTTCTCCTATATTACATTTCTGTCTCCCTCAGAAAACCTTTGACTTTCTCTGAAATCAGTGTGTTACTACTGAATTGTTACACTATTATAGGACATGTTTCACTAGTAAAGAGAGGCAATGAGTGTGTAATTACAGCACTGACAGCACTGTTCATTCTGGGGACATCCCTGATAATGGAGCAACACTGATTGGGTTCAAATCCATGTTTTATTCAGTCAGTGAAGCCTTTTTTTTTAAAGCCTAAATCACGATTAGACTGTTGTCATTGTCCACCCGGGGTCGGGGCATTGTTTGTTTACAGGTTTTAGAGAGTCAAAGGTCAGGCTCCAGCCGGGGGAGCACCGGCAGGATGAGGTTCCCAAACGAGGAGTCCTGAGTGATGAAGAAGCCGGACGAGTGGACGTGAGCGTGCTGCAGGGCGGCCTTCTGCTGGGCGGCGATGTGCTGCTGCTCCGCGCTGTCTCTCACCTCCTTCAGGCTGGGTCTGGACGACAGAGGGATGTTAGCTCCGGGGCTCTGCATCAGCCGCCTCTTCTCTTTGTCCAGCTCCGCCAGGATGGCCACCCGCGTCTTGTTCTGAAAGCCTGGTCCTGGAGGGTTAGCAGCCATGTCAAGCCAGCGGAGTTAGCGGAGAGAAACAAAGGCCACACAAGTCCATGAAGCAGATAAAAGGTGCTTTTTTTTTACGTTATGTGCTTTATCCAGCGAACGGTCGGTGTAGTTTCTTTGTGGTTGTGACAAGACATGAAGCCAGAAATAGCTTTTAAGTTCGCCGCTTCACGCTCGCTGCTGCTGCTAATAGGACGTAAACACTTCCGGCGTGAGTGTTCCTCTTTCAAAATAAAAGCACATCTTGTGTCTTGTGGTGTGGGTATGAATGTGTGGATGTGTATTTATGTGTTTTTCTGCTATAAAAGTATTGTTAAAAATACAAATGAGACCACAGAGAGAGTTATATTATATGATATTGTTATAATGCATTAGCTGATGGTGATGCAAATAAACAAACAAAACACACTTTTATGTGAATTATGTTAAAGAGCAGTATAGCATTCATAAAATGTGATGTGATGACAAAGATACAACAAAGGGGCTTTAAAAAAGTGTCATGATTTTAAAATATCATAAAACCAAATCAATAGTTAGTAGTTAAATATTTGTCACACATTTACTGCAACTTCAACCTTTTACCTGAGGAATATTTTGTGACACTAGATGGCAGTAGTTTACCATGAATGATGATGATGAAGCGTGCTAGACTTTGTAAACTCTGTAATAACCAACAGTTTCCACATCTTGCTGTATCATGATAAAGATGTTGGCAAAGCTGACATCCATCTCCTCTCACCTCCTGCATGAGACTGTGGGCTCCTTCAGCAACAGACTGTCACAGCTCTTAGATTCTTTAACACCAGCATGACTTTTTTTTTCTATAGATTTATTATTTATGAGTAATATCTTATCCACCTTTTGTATATGGGCCCAATGCTATATTATATTTGCAGATCTTTTTAACTTCTATACATTATCTTGAACCACTTTATTTAAAATAGTTATTGTTGCTGATCTCACAACTCCAGAGGACAATTTCAGATGTTTTGATAACCCTATATAAGAAGCTATATTATATACATATAGCTATACTATACAAGAATATACTAAAATATCATCTCTTGAATAGATGTTGGATTGTGGCTACTCTACATGATGCATATGTGTACATTAAACATCTCCTCCTCATGTTTTTGTTAGAATTAGCTATAACTAGTGTTATATATAGTCAAGAAATGTTGACAACTCATTTACAGTACACTTATCAATTAGTATTTATTAACAATATCTTTTGCAATCTCAACTTTTTTCTTAAATAAACTACAGTACAGTGTACATGGGTTCATTTCACTTCCGACCACAAATATCAAAGATATTTACAGGTTTACATACAATATATACATATGAACAGGAGGCATGTATACAAGGCTTCTGTGTGTCCTTGTGGGATTAAAGCTCACACGTTTGGCTACAGCCTCAAAGAGTTATGAGCGAAGTTCATTGACAGAAAACACTAACAAAATAAAACAGGGTGAGATTTACAGGATGTACAATTATTACAGGCTTGGTGTGAATGGCACCTTGTTGGTATGTACAGTATTTATAAAGGTACTTGGGAGAAACAGACAAACAGAAAACAAAAGAAATATAAACATTTTCACATCAACAACCCAGTTGTCAGAGACAACGCGTCAAAGATGTAACAGTATGTATAACATATTACACTATATGTACACATTCCACATCAAAAGATATGAAATGTTAATTCACACTTTCATGGCAGGGATTGAGACGATCTAATATCATTCTGGTTGTAACACACACACACAAAAACATACAAACATCCTCAATGAAGGGAGACAACTTCAATCCTTCACTCGTACATCTTCCAATCTTCTTTTTTTTTCACAATTATGTGCTTCCCTTTTTAAATGCATATATATCAAAGACAGCAGTAATGGCAACAT
Organism: Larimichthys crocea; assembly: GCF_000972845.2. Lineage (NCBI taxonomy): Eukaryota > Metazoa > Chordata > Actinopteri > Sciaenidae > Larimichthys > Larimichthys crocea. The sequence goes on along the minus strand of NC_040023.1, from coordinate 45,003,781 downwards.
GCATTAAAAGGCGTGTGAATGTTTTAAAATTTGACTGATGCCCCGTTTTCCTCATTTTGACACTTCTGATTCAGTTGGAAACTTAGAGGCCTTAAATAGATTTAAATACTGCAAAGACGCATGACTTTTCAGCAAACATGAACTCAGAAAAAAGTAAAAATCAAACTAATAAATATTTAAATAATGACGTCACTAAATTAGTACCGGCTTTAGTCACGGTTTCCCTCAGTGTGATGGAAATCAAAGCAAGAGGAAAGAAGCACTTCCTGCCTTCAGTAGCTGTCCTGCAAATAAAATAATGAGAGCTATGTAAATTTTCTTGGGTTAACACTGCAGTTATGGGTACAAACTAACTGCTTTTACTGTTGTAGTGGTTTCAATACTATGGTGGGGACCTAAAGGAGCCCTTCAAAGTAAAGCTGTTACTGTTCCAATATCACATTATTATCAAAATAAGATGGGAATGAGATGGAACCACACTGAAACAAACTGGCTGACTTGCTTAAGTAAACTATGTTATTCATTCTAAAAAAAAAAAAATACAAAATACATTTAAGTGTTCAAAATACACACCAAGTTGGTGACTCAAGAGCATGTGACTGACAGTCAGTTGGTCAGTTTTGAATTCATTCCCCAAAATCAGGGCTCAAATTAAGGCGTATAACTGTTTGTTCAAGTCTCTCACAATGTTCACGTCTCAGAAGTATCAAATCATCAACCATCAATGTTCAATGTGTTCTGTACAAGCATGGAAACTGTTCAGTGCCAGCAAGTAGCACCCATAATGGCAATCACAAGAAAACATGCCTCCGTCACATTTGATGGTTCTGTGCAATTTCAACTGAGAGAACAAGACCAGCCTTTAAAAAAAATAAATAAATTGCGCAATAGTGTGTTGTACAAAAAGTAAGGCTTTTGAGAGCTGACTGAACAAAAGAATTGATTTGAATTTCATGCTGGGAAAAATGTTTTACAGTCAAGTCTTGTAAATGTGGAACAGCAGCAGTGAGGTCGGACAAGGCAGTGTCTGTACGATCCAACAGGCCCAGGTCCATTGGTCCCGCCCAGTGCAAAATACCAGTCAATCGCCCGACTGGTCTGTGGGTCTCTAAAATGTGCTAGACTATGTTGGCCAGTTCTGTTGAGTCGGTTTCTGAATCTGCCTCATTGTCCCTGTGAAAGAATAAAGAGTGTTTTCAGTTGGAGATTTGCTTCACGGACACAAACACACACAGCAAGTCAAAAAGGTATTCAATCCACCGCCTTACCTCTGCTCCTGTAACAGTTTGCGGTTGCCTTGCCTCCTCTCCTCATCGATTGGATACGAGTACAATATGAGCAGTCCAATTATGATGAGAATTACTGGGGCGACGGAGACCAATATTTTTAACGTTAAATCCACCGCCGCTGGTTGAGAGCAGCCTCTGCTGATGTAGCCTGCAAAACTAAAAAAAGAGGAAACATAATTATAAAACTGAAGCCAGAAATACATACAGTATTTATGTACTGCAGAGAAGTGATGTTGAAGCGTAGATCTACTTTGGTATTCCATGATCGTGATGTGAGGGCACCAAATCGCTGATCAAACACTGCTGTAAAGTCAGTCATGGGATGTTACACTACAGCCTTACTGTACTTAATCTAATAAAAGCACAAGAAATTCCTCGCTTTGATGTGGGATTTGGGTGCTAGGAGATTTGATTTAGCCTCATTAAGCCCTTTTTATGTTTTGTTTTATTGAGTCCCAGAGCGGTGGATAAAAACTGAATGAAACACTGTTTTTGAGTGACTTACACTATAGGTTATGTGTGTGTTTTAAATGAATACTCACTCTAAACTGAGAGTGGAGATGCCAAGGGAGACTCCAGAGGCGAACTTGGTGAAGAAGACGTAGAAGGAGTAGAAGAGAGCCTCGTGGCCGGTGGAGTTGGGGTTCTGCACTTGGAAGTCATCGACAACATCAGGCAGCATAGACCTGAAAAATACAAAAAGTTAGAGTTATGTTTGTTTTTATATGACATATTTATGTTGTGTGGATGTTGCTCATAAGACAGGAAAAGAAGAGTGAGCATGAGTCGTACCAGGGCAACAGGAAGGCTGCAGCCACTCCAACTCCAGCAGCGAAGGAGACGATGTAGGTGACAATCAGGTTACTCTTCAGACACACCACCAGGATCATGAAGGGAACCACAGACTGGAAAGAGCAGAACACATTAGACCACTAAAGCACACTAGATCCGCTGTCATTTAGAGATTTACTTCCCAAAACAAGTCTGTTAATGGCACCAGAGCTATTTTTACTATAACTCCTAGAGTTAATTCCTGTCAATCTTACAGGTTAATATGCTTTAGAAGTGGTGCTTGGACATGAATGTGGGACTTACCAAGGTTCCAGCGCAGACCGCAGTCTTTTTCCCAAAGCGAGTCAGAAACCACTGCCAGAAAGGGATGGCCAGAGTAGCGGCGAGCTGAGAGGGGAAAAGAAACATTCAAAGTCTGGTTAACCAGCGGTCTAGTTTCGTTTAGACACACACACAGACAAAACAGAAAGAGTGCCCATAAATTCCCCACAAAAAGACCCCTCTATTACAGGTTAACATGTTTTCACAGAAGCAACAAGTGGGGGAGCCTCTGTTTAAATGTTACACAACAGTAAAGACACATGACATTAGACACACAGTCTCAAAATGTTTCAGTCTCTGTTTGGATTTGACGGCCGGTGCAGTAAAAATGCACATTTGATCTCTCGTATCAGCCAAACACAACACTAACAATGGAAGACAATATGGTTCCTACAGCTCTTCCCAAAACAAATTTGAGCTCAATGCGTTGCGGACCTCCACTTGGGTCATCCTATGACTCTACGGGGATCGCTTAGATCAGTTTAGCCTCTGACCCCTGCATGTTTGACTAAGGTAAAGATAACACAAAGCCGTGGCGCAACAATATTTCCACCTTTTCTCATGATACAAGTGAGATGCTCAGCTTAGAGACAAACCACCCACACATCGGCTCTGCCTCGCTGCACAGTCATGTGTGTAACAATGACAATGGTCTGCGGTTTCAGAGGCTCTTTTATGTGGTAACGAGTGTGAATTCTACATTTCCTTCCCATTTGCATTTTTCATTTTGTGGCATGTCAGCAATATGTGAGCGACTCATTCTCAGTTTCTGTGTCAGACACACACTTCTGCTCTTTGACCTTTGTCATCAGAAATCGAATTATCATCAATTAATATGGCTTTATCCTCTAAAAGCACCTCATAAAGCAACTGTCTGTCAAAGGAGACTAAGCAGTACAACATGACTGTTCACATTAGCAAAAATAGTAAACACAAGTCTCTTTTTGTTTGCTGCAATCACTCCCCCTGTTGCACTTACACAACGTTTCAGTACATTTGATGTCTCAATCCATTAACTCTGTGTCACAAGTCTTTATATGACGCCTGTTAGTTTGATTTGTTTAACTCCTCTTTGTTCTAAAATGATCTGAGCTTCCAGGATTAGTCTGACATCTCCTCAGATTACTTCAGGTGAGGATTAGGATCGCTTAGTGCTTCATGAGGAGTAGCTTCTCTGAAGCCCCTAAAAAGTAATTTGACTAAATAAATGTACTTTACCAAAGAAGGTCAATGCCTTGGCTCTGTAATCCTTTCCATAAAGTAAAGGATCAAAGCGTGTAATCTTTTCAGCCTCGCTAACCTGTACTTTCTCACCATGTACAGTTGTGCTGTGCGTGCTACAGAAGGAAAATCTATGGATTAATTGGGTTTAATGCCCGTCAGAATCTGAGGTGATTATTTGATATAAAGGAGCTCTTTTTTTTTTTCCAGAGAGAGGTCAAGAGTGATAGATGAAAGGAAAATAAGACGTGGCTCGTTTACTGTCTGTGGGAATGGCATGGCATTCAGACAGAGTGGACACACATCATGGTAACAGGCAGCTAAAAGACACTGCCTTCTAACCAAGTACAGAGCAGCCTTGTAATTGAAGACAATTTATGCGTTCGCCCTGGGAGGGAAGCTTTTGTCTGCACTCCAATGGCGTAACTTTTTCACACAAATGTCCTGCTAGGGGTTTTATACGCTGATGTAAATGTGGTCATTGCCATGGGAACACTGCACCGATCTGTCTGCGTGTCTGAAAATGCCACCTGTGTGTCTGTTTATGTTCAGTACCACTCACCATGATGACCAGCAGAATATTCTGGAAGTCATTTCTGAAGCCCAGTGTGGAGCTGCAGAACAGGGCAAAGTTTCCTTCCAGGAGCTGTGGAACGAAGCACAGACACTCAGTCAGTTTTTGCTGCCTAAACACACACCTTGTAGGTGCCAAGTACACTGTGTCCGGGAGCGCATACCAGTGAGAAACTCAGCATTTAATAACATAACTGATTGAAATCAGTCACCAAAAAACAAACCTAGGGCAAAGACTTTGGTGACTCACACAGTAAAGTTGTGTTTGTGTCTCTATACGCACCATGAAAGCTAGTGAGGTAAAGAGGAAAACCATGACCAGTTTGGCATACGGTCCATGCCCCATCACCAGCTTAATCCCTTGGAAGAAAGACATGGGCTCTGACCTGGGACGACAAGATTCTGGAAAAAAAAAAAAAAGAAAGAATAAACAAAGATGCTAAATCTACATCCTCATTTTACTGCAATGTTGTTTTCAGTTCATATTACAGGAAGAGAGGCCTTCCAGCCTTGTCGTTTACTGGACTTTTATTAGTTCTTTCTCTGGTCACAAGGTTTCTAATTAAACCTAAACCCTGTGTGCTCTCACACAGCCCATCAGCCCACAGTCATGCCATAGCTTACAGCTGTAACTGTGCATTTCCATTGGACTAGAGCGGAAACGTCACATTATAGTGTTCATGCGCATCCAATCAGGATGTTGAACCCGAGCAACTGATAACAAACATCTCAACTCTAATTCGCCCCTTATTTCAGAGATTCCCCCCTCATTTGGGCTTTGAATGAAAGTCAAAATGAATTAATTAAAGGAGTCAATGGCTTCAAAATGAAAAGGATGGAGCCAACTTGATTGAGAGATTGATGCCTTACCTTTTTGCTCTCTCACACCGAAGAACAGAACAATAGCGCAGAGCACATAAATCAGGCAGATGACTCCAGAAGAAATCATGTAGGCCGTTTTCTGTAAAGGTAGGAACAAGAGAGGAAGAGGACAGTTAGCAAACACTGTTTGTGTCAGCTCAAGCACCTCTCATTGGTTCTTGCTGTTTGAACAGGAAAGGTGTTATTATGACCAATTACTCGAACATGTCACTAATGAGCCTGTTTACCGTGTGCTCAAGGGAAATGACAGGCTCTGAGTCATTGGACCAGACAGATTTTGAGGAGTTGTTCAGTTCTGCCACAAGGTCACCGGGTCCTGGGACGCAGGGAGCATTGGCCATACCCACGATCTGCCCCTGAATGGCTGTACCCAGAACAGTGCCCAGAACTTCCACCGTCATCCCTAAATAGAGGGAAACATGGGAGACGGTTAGTCATAGAGAAGGTAAAGGTCTCTTCTGTCAGGAGATTTATTTAGAAAACAATAATATTACATGCAGACTATGATATACTCACTGTATGCAGTGGCTGAGTCTCTTTCTTTCTGCTCTGAGCTGATGAACATGGTGAGGGCAGAGTATGGCACATGGAAGCACTGATTTGCAAAGAAAAAGAGGAGTAAGGTGAGAAAAATGAATGCAGATCTTTCAGTTATGGTCAAATAAGTCAACAAGAAACATTACTTTATATTGAGCTATCATTTTAATTCATAATAAGGGGGGACTGATGGTGTGTGTACAATGTCACTGAAATGTTTGATTTCCCCAATATGGGAAGTCAGAGTTGTCCCTGTGAGTGTGTGTGTGTGTTTGTGTGCACAAATGTGGTACTCACAGTTTGAAGGGTCTGGAAGATGCAGTAGAAGAAAAGGTACCAGATCACTTTGCCGTCCTCAAAGGGAGGAACGTACCATATGAGGAAATAAGAAAGCACAGCCAGAGGGGTCGAGAGCAGGATCCTTCAGAGAGGGACGAGAAGAGACAACAACAACAACAACAACATCAGTGGATGAACACGTGAGTCCCCTCGAGTGTGAAACACTCTCACATTCATTAAACAATTACCAGTCTTTATGGTGCAAGAGGCCGTTCATTACATAACAAACTGTGGCCATTCAAGAGTGGCTTTCATTCAGTTTGTGCGAAATTTCCTTCATTAATGGAGACAGTGATCCTTGAAAAAAAAAGATGGCAAGTACGGCTGAATAGCACTGGGGAATGTTGCCAAACAACACATGCTCCTGTTTTTTCATGCACAGACGACTGATTTCACACCTCCTGTTACATAAAAATGCTCAACTGTATTCATGTGAAAAAAATGTTCCAGGTCATTTCAGTTTTCTAAACACATCCATGCCACCCTGAACTCCTCCTCCTCTTCCACCATGTGAGTAACATCCCGTAAACTCGCTCCATGAAGTCATTTTAAGGGGTTGTGCAGAAATAGTGCTCCACTGGTCACTTCCTTCTTCCTATGGGCTGATCAACACAGTTCTCCAATCACACAAGTGACCACACCTTTCTAAACACGAGGCTGGCTTGTGGAACAGGAAGAAGCCCGAGCATCCTGCTTCCTCCATGGGAACTGTTAATCCTGTAATTACGTATGCCAGTTCATCCTTATCAGACAGGATATGAAGTCATAAATGTATCATAAAGGACCACAAGCAACAGCATGCCATTGTTATAGACATAATTTAATTATACAACCCCTTCCGATGGCATGGACTCATATCCAGTAAAGATTTGAAGATTAAAACAGTGTGAGCTTTACAGAGAAAAACGTCCAGAGGAGTGGCTCTTGGCAGACTCTCACCAGCATGTGACGTATAAACTGCACACTTTACTATGTGAGAGTGATTAAGGAGTGGTGTGCAAGTTAAGCAGGTATATTATTTAGATAGTGCACATAGGGATGGATTCTTTTGAAGCTCATTTCCTCTGTGCCAAATAAGACCAACACCTAGTCAATTAGACTTAATTCAAACAGGGCAACTCTTAAACTGTGCTTGCAGACCTGCAGTGACCCTGTAGGCCATATAAGTAACTACCCCCCCTCACTGGAATCATATTTAAATGTCCTCTGAAATAGCAGTGCTGACTATGGAGGGCTGATTTTATCTCAGCGAGTTCACCAAGTCTGCTGAGTATCAGCTGTGAGGACTTGTTTCATGGGCTCACAGGAAATATGGAAATTCTTTCTTTTAGCAGTCATCATTGGGATGGGTGGGTAAACTCATCTGCAATACATTTTAAAAAAGAATGAAAATTAAGCCAAGAATCTAGTTTTTAAAAGGTCTTGACTTCATGTTGTCAAGCTTGTGCAGCAACACAATGTAAAAACGAATATATGCTTTAGGAGGAATGTGAGGATGTAAATCTATTAGTGGTGAGGTATAAACAGCCACACCTTTCACAAACTTGACTGAAATTCATATCAGGAAAGACAGACAAACTCTGGACCTTAACAGTTAAGAGTCCAAAGAAATTAATTTGAATGCATATTCAGGGATTACTCCAGTGGCTCTGAAGCAACAGTCACTCTTTCTATCACTACTCCGCAACTTGAACTGTAGTAACCCTGCAGATTCCTCAGATAGTCTTTAAAAATTCTCCATAACTGATGGCTGACATGCCATTGGCTCATCTATGTGGTGTGTTGTGGGCTGGACCAATGGGAGGCGAGCCTGACTGGCTCTTACCCTCCCCCACTTCCTAAACACAGAGCTTTTAAGATGGAGCAGCTCACGCCGCCCCTCAGCTGCTGCTGCTGCTTCTTCCTCCTGAACTTAATGTGACTGAACGTGCCAGTCATTCCACAATCCTTCCTTCCTCCCACATCCACCCCCTAAACGTCCACACCCCATCTCTGACAATACACGGACAAGATACATCTCGCTTTGCACGGGGCAGCCCAGAGCATGACCCATTTTTCAGATTCAAACCTGGGCATGTCGGTGACGGCTGAAATTTACAATAATGACACACTAACCTTTCACATCCTGTGGCACAACGTCACAACTGCTTCAATGTTGCAAAATCTGTTTTATTTCCAGATAAAACCTCCATCTTAACTCACAGAAGGAAGAAGCCATCGCAGTACACCTGCCATGGTTTGCCATCATGACCAAAGAGGCACATTTCTGACAGTTATTGGGGAACTAACCGGCCAGCTGAACAGGACGATCATTCTTTTGTATTCCTAATTAATTATGCAGCTGTTGTACACCCAAGGGAGCATTAACGCAGGAAACTGCAGTGGAGACCACATGAGACCTTAATGATTGGGCTTATGTGCCATTTGTGGACCAAGCTACCGAATTTCTGAAGCAATCATGCAACCATGGGAGTAAACAGTCAGCTCCAGCATCTCCCTGTGGTGCTCATTAAATGAGCTGCCAAGACCCTCTGAGACGTTTACCTTGTCTTGTGAAAGTCAAACACTAGCTTTGTCACCTACTAGGTTCTGCATGTCCCCAAAATACTGAAGGGACCAGTAGCTCTAAAATATCTTCGGTGATGACAGGAGCCACAGCTATAACCAAGTGACACCCTACACCTTTCCTTCTCTCACATAACCGTGTCAACTAAACCCGTTAGACATAAGTGGGGTTCCAGGAGGGTTTGCAATCTTTGTAACAATGCACAATCGTGCAACGTTCATGAGCAGACTACTAACTCATTTGAGATTAGAGTCATGTAGGTTGCTCGCATTGTGAGGCGGAGATGTGGGGGAGGGGAGATATAGCGGCTAAAAAGAAAAGGGGTCAGTAACCTTTCCTTGAAAAAGGCCTGAAGCAGCATAGACCTCGCAGCCCATCAGTCTGAGCTGCCACACACAGATGAAAATGCAGGGCAACATTTCATTTTTAATTTTGCATCACGCGATGCTGCTCATGATGAGGGGATGTCACAGAGCGAGGCCAAAGTGCTGTGTTCAAACAGCATCAAAATACTAGGTGTTATTTTGATTTTTAAAATCTCATTTGTACAAATCAAATAGCTTAAAATGAGCTCTGTCGTATCCACAAGCATAGAGATTTAAGCATCTTCTTAAAAAAAGGTTTGTGAACTTGCTGAAAGGTGCAGAGCCGCTAGCAGGCAGGAGTTATATTTGTCAGTGCCATGCCAAAAGCCATGCTGTGGGAAATTTGCAAGACTAGCAACTGCAAAAACTTGCCTCATTTGTTCAGTGCCTTAGTGCCTTTGCATTTTAGCTTTAGTGGTCCAGCCTGGATCATTATACAGTTTTCTCTTTTATGGCTGTAGGCATACCAGAATGCCGCAAGGCGTGTGTGTGAAGGAACAGTGAGGGAAGGAGCTTCAGTAGACATATGGACTCGGGGGCAATGAGGAAGTAGTGAATGTGAAATTACTTCTCCGCATTTAACCCATATTGTTGGAACACACAGATCGCCCCTACTGATGGTAACTCCTCTTGCAGAACAAAGCCCCGCCTCCAAACATAAACACATGTACAGTATATGTTGTAAAACTTCCACTCACAGCTCTGACTCACAGAGGCTGACAGCAGCGCCCCCATTAAGCAATCCCAAAAGCAAATATGTGACAAGTGCCTCAGTGACATAACAGTGCTTTATCAACAAGCTAATGGGCAGAGACACAAACATTGCAGCTGGAGGAGGATGCTCGAGAGGAAAACCAACCCGGTCCAAAAAAAAGCAAACTCTGGTTGTCTTGAATCACACTGCAGCCAGTTAGGATTTGAACCTACCAGGGCAGCATTCGTCCAAAACGCGTCCACGGGCTTCGGGAGACCAGAAAGCCCACCGTGGGGTCCGTTATGGCATCCCACGCTCGGCCCACAAACAAGATGATAGAAGCATAGAAGGGATCCAGCTGCCAAAGAAGATGACACACAAATATTAGCACAACTGTGGCCGTAAAAAGTCTAAATTGTGAATACATTTCTTGTTGTGTTTCCTAATAAATGTTGAAGCCTGAATTTCAGACGAGAAGAAAGAAATGTGATAAGCAATCTGCTACACAGTGTGTGGTTGCATGGTGAAGACATTAAGTTGTTAGATCAAGCTGTCAGCAGATAGTCACAGACAGCACGACATTAAAGTGAGTAGTTATCTGCTTGTTTAAATCAATAGTGAAAAGGCCACACTTAGCAGGTTTCAAGTCAAATAGTGAAGTTGCCATTTGGCAGTTCAGCCTGTTTGCTGTTCATCTAGCGCTGTGCAGGAGGAGACAGCCCTGACTAGAAGCCAGGCGCAATGAATGCTCGACTCCTGACTGTACAATCAGCGCCATGCTGTGTCAGCCAAATGACTCTTAATCAACTATCTTGGTAGCTGGACAAAGCTAAACCCCTGGGAAGCGGTTGACTTACACGGTATTTTGGCCTTAACCATCAGATTAGTGTCAGAGCCAATTAAAGCGAGCCCCACCTCGCTGTGCTACTATCGTACCCCCTCCCCGACATTTTTCAGTACAAGCCCGTGTAAGCCTTTTAATACAGTGTAGCCCCATCATGGAGTCCACAATGGAAACAACAGGGAAACTTTTTCCACCTCTTCATTTTTCCAGGATAATCGCCCCCTTTGTTGGTGAGCTTTGGCGGTCACAATGTCCCGTCTATGCCCTGATGAGAGAGGTGATTTGAAGGCACAGGAAGGACCATGAACAACTCCCAGTGCTCAAGTCTGTAAATGCCACCACGCATACTGTGGCAGGACACGGAGTACAGTGGGTCAGAGGGGGCTCTCATTTCCACTGAGGTTGTCTTTAAAGGGCAGCGTGGTGACTATATTTAGGGCTGTGTTATGAAAGTGACACTGTGGACAGGTGTGGAATAATCTCAACGGACTCACCTGAGCTACGTCCAGTAGATAGATCTGCAGAAAAAAACCCAGGGCACATCCTGTGATCTGGTAGGGTGCTCCGCCGATGGCATAGCATATCTTGTTGCAGACTGACAACCTGTTCCTCTCATGCTGAGAGAAGAAACAAGGAAAGAGGACAGAAAAAAAAACATGATTAAATCAAGTAAAATGATCATGTTACATTCACCTACAAGTGGAACCAGGATTAGGAAACTAGGAAGAACAGACAAAATAGCAGACATGAGATCTGTACTCTGATAATAATGCCTATCAAATAACCCCCAGGCTTCTAAATAGGTGACTTTCTGTCTGAAGTTTTTAATCTTCAACCGGTCGTTTTCTATAATTCTCAACCTATTTCTCACTAGTCTGATTAAGACAATGCGTTTTACAGGGCCTCGTAAGGAATGTGGCCTAAATTCTTAAATCACAAGAGAATATTAAGAGCAGAGAGTTCAGTGTTCTGGCAAAAATCGAACCATCACGGCGCGCTGTTTGGCAAAAGTCAGGGACAGCCGCTGAGCAACAAGAAGCCCATGGTTTTCTAACAAGGGCTCATTCTTCTCTATTTTCTCCACTGTAGATGTAATAATTTCCTCAACAGACAGACCTAAACAACTCCTCTAATAGCAACACAAATCTCTGCAGATTAGTGCCATGGGGGCATGACAACACCATGGTGTCACACTCACCAAAAGCCAGGGTGATGACATCTTGGCAGCAGGATGAACTGGCTTAAGATCCAAACAAATGCCTACCAGTATTACCAGGGCTCTGCCCACAGAGGGGTGAATATACACCCTCCTTCCCGGCCAATCAAAATGTTGTGCTTGGTGCTGCCTAATCTGCCCTTTTCTTTTCAGAGATATTTTCATCACTGGTGTTGAATGGGGAAAAGTTATAGCCTCGGGACAAAACGTACGAGATAGCATCATCATTGGCTTATGAAAATGACCTTGACCCACAGCCACATTCCAGTGCTTTCTCAAGTATAGTGTGTCACCGATATGCATGAGAAGAAAACGGACACTGCCTCATCTCAGAGCACAACACAAAACATCACTGTGACTACAGCTGAGTGGAACCAATCCCAGTCTTGTTGATACACTCTGCACCCTTTGTTTAGGTGACAAAACGCTGTGAAATGAGAGACTAGCTCCAGCAACACATAAGCAATTATTCAGACTTTTCTACTACAACACAATGGCTGGCATTTCAACAGTTGGGCCAACCTGGTGCGTTAGGGTCTGGTCTCCGTGGTAGTGATAAAATGTAACTTAACAATGCAGAGTGGTCACTCAAGAGTCGTCTATGCCTGATGACGATTTGACAGAGTGTGGGAATCCAACTCCTATTCAACATACATAACACTCCTACACCAGTTTTACCTGTGTGCATACATATTTTTGCCCATCCTAGTTTCTAAATGTCAGAATAATGGGTGTACCTACTGTGCTATAGAAAGAATCAGGTATGAGACTGCATTAGTGTCACTTTGTTTAGGCTTTGGAGCAATCCACTTAAATGACTCCCCCTTCTTTGCATTACCCATCCTAATTACATTAATTATGTCTTGAGCATCCTAAAAACAGGTGGTGTTTTCATTTCATCAAAAAGCTTTTTTGATTAATGCTGCAATTACACACAAAGTGAGTCAAACTCTGATTTTGGATGATCTTTAGGGGAGACCATGCTCCCTCTGCTCCATCTGTGGCTGACACGTCGCCTTGCTTAGTGCTTCCTGTTGCATTCAGAGTCATGGGAAATCCGGGAATCACCCTCTCCAAATGCACTCGCAGTACCTAATTATGTATGATTTTTCCATAGCAACCGAGGAGACAGATCACATGAAACACTAAAAGAGTTGAAAAATGATTATTTGCTTATAAACTGTTTCATAACATCCCGCTACTACGTCAGTGTTGCTATTTTTTTTTATTCTTTCCTATTTCGCTATGATTTTTTTTAAACCTTTTAACTCTAATGTGTGAAATTATTTCTGAAACATAAAAAAAACAAGCATCTATGATTTTTGTTTATAATTTTCGACTTATATTCGCCAACGACTGTCGTTAGTCGCTCCTCTCAGATGTGGGTGAGGGGCGCCTGAACGCAACACCAAACACACCTATTTTATGACTGTATCCTAAAAAATAAAAGGATGTAACCTGCACACCATATATTATTAGAGTTAGAGCGTTTTTTTTAATATACAGGTCCCATATGAAGGCACTGGAACTGTAGTTTTACAATGAAACCTTTTCAATTATTAATTAATTAGAGAGACCAATATGCAAATTAGGTATTCCACAGGGCGCTTACCTTCCGCAGATATGTAACGAACATATCGTTTTAGGCAGCCGTTAAGAAAGACGAGCAACTAACGTTGGCATTTTCACGGTTTAAAATTAGCTCTACGTGGCCGGGGTAATTGAGTACACCGAAAAACCATCATTACAGTCTCTAAAACCGAAAATTATGACTCAAACCCGCTGTGTTTTAACCGTGTGTCCAAAAAAAAGCCTCGGTTTTTATTTCAGTTGAACGTTAAACGGCTGAATTTGAATTTGAATTTGAAAGAATGTCTCGTGCTCGTGATTAAGCAGAAGATAAGAGGAGAGGGAGGGGAAAGTGGGTGAGTTATATCGATTTATTCACTGAAATTTCATTACATTTGTTTAATTTATCGATTATTTCCTTCATGGAATCACATATTAAACATATTAAACAGCTCTTGTGTCGAAATATCACAGTGAGCAACCGCGCGCCATGACTCACTGACTTCAAATGTCACTTGGAGTTACCGGTGTGCTCCATTCATTGAAAGGTACGTCGAAACCAGCTTCTTCCTCGTCTTGTGTCATCCACCGAGGCGATGTAGGTAAGAAACCATCGCTAAACTCTCATTTTTAATACACGGAATAACAATAATGAATGAGACTCACCTTGCCATCCGAGCTGACCGGTTTGTTCAATAAACTGGCGTTGGAGTATTGTTCACCACCTTCTCCTTTGGCCATAGCAGAATAGCTGTTTTCTTAGTGTAAACTTCAAACAAATATATAAGTATAAAGATCTCTCTCTTCCGATAAGGTTTTAAAGGGGTGGGAAACACGTCCAATAGTATCGTCGTGGTCTACAATCTGTTTGAAAACTGATGGGCGGCTGAAAGGGTGGATGTAGTAGTCGGCTCCCCGCCCCTCTTCAACGTGCCATTCACACCATGTTTACCCCGCCCCTGTAAAGGCGGGTCACTCATACGCCGTCATACATACTTAGCGTGTATCTCATCAAGCTGCGTGGAAAGATTAGGGATCCAGATCAGTAAACTAGAAGATTTAGATAAGGCATTCCTCGACGCCTCTGTACGTTCTTGACTTTCAAAGTAATCGCCACATGTTGCTTATACATAAACATGCACTGCTCCCATATCTCTGTAGATAACACCGGAGCCTTTAAAATGTCCTTGTAAAATTGATATTTACATATGCTGGGGTGTTTTATGGACAGGTTCTGTGAGTTTAAATTTAACAACCTGTGGAGCACAAGTCCAGAGTTGTATACCTGACAGTAAAGCAAAAACAATATATTAATATATAACAAAATAAATTAATTTGGAAAAAAAAAGTGTGCTTTAAAGGTCCAGTGTGTGAGATTTCGAATGACAGAAATGGAATATCTTATGTATAATTGTGTTTTCATTAGTGTGCGATCATCTGAAAATAAGAGTAAGCAAATGAGAAAGAATGAGTCCACCATGTTGAACTGCCCAGAAATATAATTAGTATTTATTAATTAGGCCATACAATTATGAAATGTTATAACAAATGAAAGCCTGTAGGAAAAAACTAAAAGGAGTATAAGAACAGCTGCATAAAATTAAAAACCAAATAAAACAATAAAACAAATAAAATTTTAAAAGCAGTCGCTCAGATCTCGATAGGGCCTTTCACATTTCTCGCACTTTTCATAGCCACACCGAGGTTTCTCCTTCATGCTAGGAAGTAGAGGGTGCAGCAAGGCGGTTGCAATCGGCAGCTGCACTGCTAAATGCTAAATGCAGCTAAATCCTACACACTGGTCCTTTAAGGGATGCTCATGACCTTAACAGATGTTTACTCTCTGTTTCTATCCTGCTACCTGCACAATGCTAGAATAACTTTGCATACATACTGTATATGCAAAGTAGGATATAGTTTCAGTGTATGTTATGTTTCTTTTCGCTTTCTGCAAACACTTATTTTGCATAGTTTGGTTTATTTTAGGCAAATGACTTGCACCACAGTGTGTGTTTGTGTTTGTTTGTTTGTGTAACTCAGCCATCTCAGAGGTTCTCCCTACTGCTCCAACTCATAGTGACCACCTTCCTCTGTACTGACCATCAATGAAGACAGTTCAAAGCGACTGTTTTAACATCATTTAATATGGACACACATATAGCGTGGCTTCTAAATGGAAGCATAGACAAGACGCCTCATGTGTGGTAGAACAAGCAACAACTTTTCTCGTGCGGCTGGTTGCAGTCAGACTTTCTGACTGAGATCTTTATCCGCAAAACGTATCTCTGGCACGAGGCCGTGCATGTACAGTATATATATTCCCATTTTAGCTGAGCACACATACCTTGACGCCTACAGTACACATATGCTGTATACACACACACACCACAACGGGTGGTGAGTTTGAATACTCATCTGTGTGTCCTGCATCGCAGGAGATGTATAGATATTTGCTATGTTTGCTTAAGAACACATATGCACACAGTCTTTCCAACCTCACACACACACACACACACTAAATAGTATAACTGTGAGAAAATGGGGTGAGCATACATTAATGTCACTCTTCATTCATTTATTTATTCTACTATGTTGTGAGGCTTATATTTATGTTATCAGAGATGCTTCCCTCCTGTCTCCTTGATATTGACATCAACCCTATGTTTGTTGAAGCTCAGACAGGAGGACCTCCCCTACCTCAAACACACCAACACAATGCAGTTTATCTCTAAACCATACACATATTTGTTTATATACACCCAATACACACACACACCTGCCAGGAAGCGGCACTACTAAACCTCTATAGTTGAACCATGACCTTGCCAACTGTACAACCAAGTTCAGACCATACGCACACGTGGTGTGAATCTGATATGGTACAGACAAATCAATGTGTGTCAACATACTGCAGATTAGATAAGGCTGAAGTTGTGTTGGTAAATTTAGGTGACAGGAACACTGTTGAATGCAAATAGTCCAAAGTGTGTCTTTTTCTCTAAATAAATAAATATATATATTTGGTTGGTATCAAAACACTGTCCAGCTTCTTCAGATTGGAAAATCATGGACTGAACGTCTCCACACTCTGTCTGCTCACCTCTGATCTTATTTCAAAAGAATGAAACGTAATCTCCTCTGGAGCAATGAGTTACAGTACTGTTGCAGATGTGTTAAAGAATGCCACTAACAATCTGTCTGTCTGTAATTACTAAAAAGGGGAAAGAAGATTTGAGATATGATCGTAGACTGACAGATAGAGGCTGGTGTTCATATCCAGGAGGACAAAAGAAAGAAAGCGATAAAGTATAATGAAAAAAAAGACACAGGAGGGAAGCTTCACTATTATTCTGCATATATCAGTGTCACAACATTATTTGTATAAATAGGCCAAACTGCAGAGCAAATGACAAGCGTTTGTGAAAGGTCCCCTCATTTCTACTATTTAAAGTGAAATATTTGCTCTAACAATTGAAAAGTTTAATCAATTTGCAATAAAACAACTTTAAATAAATATTGCTTTATAGGTCTGTTTGCTTACTTTATGACTCTTTTGTACTTGTATCACTATTAAACATGCATTAAACATTGCATACAGTTATCTTTAATGACTTTACTTCTATTTAACATAGATATGAAAGCATAGATACCACGTTCACGGTTAGACGTGAGTCTGTACAGTTCCTATATCGAAGTGGTAAGATCCCTGTCTGCACAATATGGAAGATGCAGACTTAACTCGGTTACTGATTCCTTGTTGCAATTCAATTCGGATACTGGGGGAGGCTCTTATCAGCTCTATGCCAAAACATTAATTCAAAATACACATCTTCACTGGGGACATGCAAGTGCTCATCTGTAAACGGAGAAAAAACAAGTGTAGAGTTTCAGCTTTTGAGAATTTCTCCAGAAATGTTATTGTTATAAAGGCGTCTGGCTGCTTGTTAGTGTATTAATAATTAAATTCATTCATAAAATACCATTTTTGTTCCCCAGAACTTTTAGTGAAATTCCTTGTGCAGTTAAATGTTACTAAGTGTTTTACTATTATTATATATGCTGGTTTTACATTAATGTGAATGTTGCATTTGCTGCTGTGTTTATTTAGGGTAGAGCTAATGTAATCGGCTTGTTGATGTTTAGTTTAACAATTAAGAAATAGGGGACTTTTCTCAGTACATAAATAATAATTTATCAGAAAAATAAAACTAAAAATCACCAAATTTTGAAACACATTTCCATTGGACAGGAATAGAATGAAAAGTATCCTATAACCAAAGCTGTCAGACAGAAATCGTTGAGTAAAAAGTACAATATTTGCCCCTGAAATTTAGTGTACAAAGTACACATTGATTTGTCCCTTCCATGACAGATTCATGCCACGTATGTTCTGAACTTGACTGTACAGTTGGCAAGATCATAGTTCAACTCTAATAGCGTGGGTGTGTGTAAACGAATACTTGAAATTTCTGAAATCATTTACACTTGATGTTGCATGTTCACAGATCAGAGACTGCATGACTCAGTGGAAGTTGTGGCTGTTGAGTCAGTCAATGTTTTGATATGTAGAGCTGATTAGATCCACCCCAAGTAACCAAATTTAACCAAACAAGTAGTATCATGCTGAATTTCGAAAATTTTAAAACCAACCAAATTGGTGTACTACGGGAATCTTGATCCCTAAATGTGGTGACCACACAGATGCATAACGACAACATACATTTCTATATCTATGCTATTTAAAGCCAGACTATGTAACTCTCAAATAACTATGTAATGGTTTTCCTCTTACAAATGATTCATTTGCACACCCTTGCTTCATTCAGCTACACTGCCGCCGTACTTGATCGAACATAAACAGTAGCTCATAGCTAATGTTAGCCAATGTTAATTACCTTTAGATAGATAGTACAATATAACCAACACTGAGCTGCCAGTTCAGTGACTTCATGACTGTCGCTGTTACAAAGGTTATCTCTGATAAATTGCTACAGAAGAGACATCACAGTTCACTGACTTTATGGCTTATCATAACTTTATTACTGTTGCATTATTTCAGCTTTGGCCCTTATATTGTAATTGTCACCTCATTTTCACACAGATCTTACCATTTAAGCATTTGTTTGACTAAACTGATCTGTATTAGCCGGGGACAAGCACCTAATTGCTTATGTAAGTAAACACACACAGTGAATACTCTATTCTTCCCAAAGTTCCTCTGAACCGAGGGGTGGGGGGTTCCTAACTGATGGGAAACTAAACTCTTTTCCATTTTATTGCAACAAGATAAAGACTGTTCACTGCACTCTGCATCCTGAGAGACCTAACCCTAATCCAACAAGGTACTTTCCCATGGATCAACTTACCTGTCCCATTTCTTTTAGCCTGCCTATTGAGAAAGCAACAGGAACAGTGGTGTGCGCCCCCAAAGGATCTGCCACGACCCTGTGAGCTTTTTAAAATAGCTAAAATCATGACTTAGAATTGTGCCAAGGTGCTGTGATTTTAAAAAATGAGTGCAAGCAGAGACAAAGTCACACTGGAAAAGCTTGATCCAAGCATGAGAGCAACGAAACCTAAGTCAGTTGGCATGGGTTTGTGTATGCATGAGTGTGTGTGTGCGTTTGTGTTATGAAGCGACACTGCCGTTAAAGTCACACCACTTGTTGATAGACATCACAGTGGCACTCGTGATGACTGTACTGCGTACAACTGGATAATATTTATGGATGTGTGTGTCTGTGTGTGTGTGCCTCATGACTGTGTGTGTATTTGTTACCAAACACAGCGTGTGTGAAAGTCTGAGAGATCAATGCAATGCGGTGAATGTAGGGGCCGTCCAGTAGGTCGAGCTCTGTGTGCGTCATATCAGCCAAACAGTGGGGTATACATAGCTACAGGTGGAGCGGAAAGTCACGAGGGAGGGCAATGTACACACATAAACACAACAATGTCTGAGGGGAGTTGTAGGGGAAAGGGTTGTTATCATGTGCCATGTGTCAGGTTTTTTCCCATGAAGTAGAGAAGACATTAGATTCATCTGGTAGCAGTTGTTCCCTCTACGGTGTTGGGCAGTAATTTATTACTAATTATGATATTGTTTGCACCAGTAACAAGTAACAAATTACTAATAAAATTTCAGTAATAATATCACTGTTACCCGCCTAAAATCACTTATACTACTTGGTCCTATTATTAAGGATGACAAGAATGCAGTGGAGTCTTACAATAGCTAAACAACCAAGACTGAATTTTGATCGTCAAGAGCAGGCTAGAAGTGACAAAGATCTAATGAAGCGTGTGGCTGAGTATGTTTTGAATAAATGCCTCTCCATCTTTCAGTCAGATCCTTCAAAATGCCACTCAAAGGCTTGTCATCAGTTCAGGACAGGTGTGCTTTTCATCGAGCCTGTAACTTTTATGGATTCATAAGGCTGCAGGAAAAAAAAAATGCTAGTTCAAGGCAGACAGAGGCACACATGAGAAGGACAGTGGAAAGGATGCAATCTCCAATTTTGTGGGGTATAATAGAAAAGTAATATAACAAGTAATGTGACAAATTACTGTTGTTAGGGAAAAGGTGCTGTCTACTGAAAATAACTACAGTTACGTAAGTATTGAGTTATAAATTCAAACTTGTAAATTCCAGCTCATTGTGTTTGTTTTTTAAAAGACTTCACCCAACTTGGCATGGCAGCTCTGCGGCCATGATCACAGTTAATCCTCCAGGGCCTAAGAGATCCTATAATAGGATTTTTTTCATTGTCAACTCTACCTGTTGTGACTTGCATAAAAAAACTTTCACTTGCTTACGCCCACACATATATTTCTATTTATGAACTTGGACAGTGCATGACTTGTCCTTACCACTGTAGACCAGAAGTACAGGTGAGCGGTGAACGCCTGGGGACATAAAGTTTACTAAAGGAGGGAAGCGTTCATTTATCGTTATTTGTACACTGATTACAGCGTGTTCCTGTTGCAAAGCATTTCTTGGTTGCACAGCGTTGTGTCTGTGCTCTGGCGAAATCTCACTGCATCAAAGTACTTATGTACTTAGCGCTTAAAAGCAATTTGTTTATTGCAGATCTAGTCAGATATCTAATAGTTCGATTTAAGAAAACAAAGGAATGACTTCATATTAACACTCTCGGTTTGTAAGCATAGCCGTCCTGGTTGTGATTTCATAGACAAATGTAAGAGCAGCAGCCACATCCTGTCTTACTACTGTATATCTTGCTGTTTAATCTCATCTAAATGCTTCTAACATGACAGTGCACTCCTCTGCAGGGCATGAGAGGACATGAATTTGTTTAGCCACGTCCTTAATCCATATCAGAATGTTGTCTGTTCTGACATGCAGGCTCATCACGTCAAGGATCATATGCAACATTATCTGTGATACATATTTATTGACACTTTGGAGACTCTTCTCTGCAGTTTAGATGCAGTTTGACATTCACATGTGTATATAAAACAGTTAAAGAACACAAGACTTATGTTGCTTTTTCTCATATGTTATTACTTCATTATCTAGATATTACAAGGACTGAGGCTGGGCAATTTTCAAGCCATTATTGTGCAAAACAGGTTTTATTTTCCATTAATCATAGTGTGACACCATACATGCTGCATCTCTGGGGTCTGCTTTCAAAGCTTGAAAGCTTGCCTTATTGTTTAAGACAGATGTTGCATGCATATCAACTCAACTCTAAGGTAAATATTATGTCACTTCGAGTTATTTCCAACAATAAATCCCATCAGACCGCCATGGCACAAAGCATGGTGTGGTTTAGTAAAGCACACTTGACTGGCAAACTTGTCTCATCGTCACTATCTCTTTACTACCAATGAAACCCACAGAGGGGAAGGTGTGAAATCTGTGGTTGTCAAAATGCAACAAGAGAAGACGATGGTGTTTAAAAAAAAAAAAAGATGCAGTGAAATAATTTGCACTCTCATGACCTCACCTCTGCTGCAGACAAACACACCATGTCGAGGGAACTGAGGCAATTGTTTCAAAGTCCATATTTCTCTACAGAGTGGCTCAGAGTGACAGAACATTGAACTTTGTTGTTATCAGGATGGACTGACCCGTTTAAGATCAGGAGATCTAACCCAGACAGGTGATGTCAGTATGTTTACACTGGCTGTCTGTGTTCATATCTTCAGGATGTATAGACATCAGGTGAGGTTGTACATAGTGCAGTGCACTGGTTGGCTAAATTACTTTGTACTTCAGTTCACAGAAATCATATGATGTCCTGCTAATAAACTGAATTTATTCTTCTTGGGAGTGTTGAATAGGGGGACTATAAAGGATCCTTTCTCTAGTGAGGCCTCATGTATTTATACATAAGATTATGCAGCTTTGTTAGCATCATAAAGGGCCAGTTGAAACTTCAGACTTGCTTTGTTTCTCATCCCATTACAGCAGGGAGCTGTGATCGGAGAGTTCACATCTCTTCAAGTACGTTATGTTCTCTGCACAGCGAGGTACAATACATGACGTGGAGAGGAAAAGAAGAAAAGGTGTTATTTAACAAAGAAAAACTATAGACTAACAACAAAAACCTCACACTGAGAGAGATCTATAACACACGATGTGTTTTTAATGTCAACAGTGTTGCGTGTCAGCAGACTGTGTCTTGATGAGACGATGCGGATATCAGAGAAACTCCAGGGAATTTCAAGCACCTCTGAAGAGAAAGGAAGAGAACAGGAGATTTGTGGGACAGAAAAAAATGCAGCGTTGACAGGTACAAAACAAGCACGAAAGAATGCACTGCCGTTGATTTTAATGACACTATAGTGACGAGAAGAAAACCTCAGTAACACAAACACGCAGGTAAATACATGTAAACAATAGCTGTAAACGTCATGGTTTTAATCTGGTTTAATAAATTCCCCTTTAATTACACTCCACCCTTCTAACACGTTCTCACTTGAACTGAGTAAAAAAAATAGTATAGGTTTGATCAGTTATTTATGAAAAGATCTGCCAGTTCAGCTCTGTTGAATTTTGTTACCTGGGAACTCCCTTAGGGCCTACGTTTAGTATTTTAATTTTACATGTATTCTCCATCTGTCTTTGTGAATGTGCTGATCAGCTGCATGTTATGATCTGTGCACTTTGTAGTTTAAAAGCATGAAACGACCATTTCTGTTTGCACGTCAGTAGAAAAATCATTTATGATTCAAAGGACACCCTTTGAGTTTCACACTCGACTTGTGCCTCGCCTCACATGAAACACAATAACCTGAAGAGCACAGTAAGAAGTGGTACTGTACTGTCCCACTTTGCAAAGGTTTACAGTCAACACAAGACCTAGCCTAGCACCGTCTAATTGTAACAAAAAACACCTAACTTCCCAGGCAACCAACAGACTTCAGGATGTCAAAGTGCCCAGCTAAGAAATACACATAAACCTGCATGATACTATAGCTTGTCATTACTACTCACTACTCATCTCTCATCACTACTTAAAACCACTAAGTGGCACTAGCTTAAAGGGTTAGGGTTAGGGTTAGCAAATATAAATCAGTAAAGATGGCAGTTTACTGACACATATTACTATACTACTAGGTCAGCTACACTCCGGCACTATCTTATTTGTCGGTCCACTACATATGTATTAAATAAGATATTACATAGTGAGCTTTAGAGGTGCTGGTCTTTGGAGGAGGTGGAGACAAATTCATAGGAGTGGTGATCGACAATAGACTGGACTGGAAATCTAACACCGAGGCTGTGTACAAGAAGGGGATGGGCAGACTCTACTTCCTGAGGAAGCTGAGATCCTTTAACGTGTGCAGCAAGATGTTGGAGATATTTTACCAGTCTGCTGTTGCCAGTGCCATCTTCTTTGCTGTTGTTTGTTGGGGCAGCTGCATCAGAGCCAACGACACCAATGGACTTGATAAGATCATCAAGAAGGCTGGCTTTGTTCTTGGACTCAGACTTGAGTCTCTTGAGACTGTGGTGGAGAGGAGGACGCTGAATAAACTGTTATCCATCATGGACAATGAGCAGCACCCTCTCCATCACACAGTGGACATACAGCAGAGCACCGTCTGCTACAGCTCCGCTGTCGAAGGAACAGATACAGGAAATCTTTCCTGCCTCATGCCATTACACTGTATAATAACAGCTTAAAATTTACAGTCAGAATTTACTCACTGCACATTTCTCCTTTCTTACTTTGCACCAAATCAACACTGCCAATTTGCTGTATATACTTTTGTACAATATATTTTATTTACTATTGTTATTTTGATATTTTATTATGTATAGTTTGTTCATTATATTTGTATTCTTATGTTGTCTATTGTCACTGTGTGTAATCTATCTATTTATCTTTGTGCCAAGCTAAGGTAACTGGTTCTAGCCATAGACAGTAATAAGAACGGACATCATGTCCATAATGTCACCCACAGAAGTGCCATATGTGAAGCTCAAAGTGTGGTAGCTCTGGCCACCACCATATTGGCAGTTCTGTGTCTACCACCATCTAAATATGGCCATGGTCGGTGGAGTTGAGGCAGGCTGAATGAAGCCTGGGTGCTCAAACAAGCCACCTGTAATGGTACCCACCTGCAAATCAAAGGTTCCACAGTGTTGATTATGCATAAGTTTAAGCCTTTATATAATTTATAGAGGTGAGTTAAATAGAAATTCAGTATAGTATTACTCAGTATAGGGGACTTATGGAGATTGACTCCTTCTGTAGTCAGCCTCAAGTGGCTTTTCAAGGCACTGCACTTAAACACTGGCCTCACTTTAAACCCTGGAGGTTGCCATTTGGCTCTATCTTCATATTTACTGAACAAACAAATGTGTGGAATCAATCTAGTCTCATCTGACTCATGGCTGGAAGGTTTATCTCCCGAATGTCAAACTCTTCCATTAATAGGGTAATCTGACATTCGGTAACGCAATTGGTTCATTGCCTTCAAATCAACAGTTCAGAGAAGGGGTATAAATTTCACCTCAGACCAGATGTGTTCAGATGAGTTCTTTGGAAAAAAAACTGCTTGTTTTGGACCCTACCACCAGCTGCTGGCTCTCTTTCCGAAAGCAAGAATGCATAAGTAGGAGTAATCAAAACTGTGACTGTGACTTTCATATTTCTATCACTATTTAGAGTAGATTCACTGCAGTCAGAGGCCCCCAGATCAATAAAGTACTGTGTGTTCTTACACGTGGAACAGTGACTGTGACTCTTGCAGACAGCAGCAGGTGATGTGGAAACATCAAGTGGAACAAATGCACGCGCCACCAGTGCAAACTCACATGCACATAAACACTCAGATACACATGCAGACAAACAAACGATGTTGCACCCCACTCAGATATGAAAATTATACACACTCAAGCAGCCCTAAACCAAAATCCAATTGTGTGAGGAGTCAGATTGAGGATTCCACTGTGGCGTCTCCCCAGTATTTAAGTCAAGTCCACTTTCAGCTTTTTATTACAATCATCACAGGCAATAAAATGACGCCTTTATAGACTCTATAAACAGCACTTTGATAAGCTATATACTACGCCATAGCTGCAGCTTAATGACACATCACACACTTCAGCTCTTTATTATGTTTTGGCTGCCCTGTCTTCATAGTGGATCAGGAGTTCAGGGCCACGTGGGAGGTCATTATGGTGTGACTGTGTAATGATTTAGCTGGAGGTTGCCTGACTCTGCTGAAGGGCATTTTGACTTTCAGGTGTGGTTTCAGGTCAAAATATTGACATCAATGTTATGGTGGTCAGTAACTTTCAACACATTGACATGCTGGTGAATGAGTAGCGAGTTTATGATGATCCATTAGATGCTATCAGCTGCTAAAGAGCACGCTATTAAAATGCCCACATCATGTGACACTGTACAACATGTAGACAAGAGCAGCTGGCGTTGTCATAATAGACCCCTTACAGCTGACTGTGTATGGTTATGCTCTCAGGAGGTTTATGTTTAGAATGGAAACTGTGACGTGTGCATGAGTGTGCATGTCTTTCTCTGAGTGTGTGCAGTGTACCCACTTAGAAGAAGAAAATAGACAAGGACAGTAAAAGGAAACTGGAGTTTACAAGTTCACTGCCAGCCTGTGGATTCTGTGATCTGACTTGTGTCAACACAGCAACATCTCAGTATTGACAGCAACATAATCAGTGCTGGGAGTGTTCATTCATCTGTGGAAATAGCCCAAAACTTGATTTAAGTTTTGTTTCACGTTCATTTCAGTCGTTTTCCAAGGTACAAATCCCAAACACATGTTGAAAAATTTCCAATAGCATCTCTGGTTACTTATCTCCAAGAGTAAACCATTATCTTGAATCATTAGCCATTATCTTTATTACTTCCCGTGAGATATGCTTTCCTGCTCTCTGTAAACTCGAGTGCCTCTGAAGAGCATCTTTCAAGTGTGGGATACCAATTAAAAAGGAAGAATACATTTTGTTTGATCTAAAGGGCAGTTGTGGAAAGGTATCAAAAGTCTAAAGGTGTATAAAATTGTGTAGTAAACCGTCAACAGTTGACTCCTTCTCAGGTGTTGTTGACCTTTATTTTTGAATTTCCTGGAAAGTCAAAGCTGCTACATTCATGTGGAATGACTCCAAGGACAATATGTCCTATTCAAATAAGACTCATCTGATTGTAATAGATTCTTTCACCTCCTTAAAGCTGTTAGCTATGGTTTAAAATTAGTTAACTGTTGCAGAGCCGCTGTAGGGAAAGTCACACAGTCTGCGTTTTTTGCAGCTTTGCTTCCACCTACTGGGATATTTTGAGAATTACAGTTTTAATTACAGAGCTAAAGGCACTGCACTGGCAATTAAAAACAGCT
This sequence comes from Larimichthys crocea, assembly GCF_000972845.2. Taxonomy (NCBI): domain Eukaryota; kingdom Metazoa; phylum Chordata; class Actinopteri; family Sciaenidae; genus Larimichthys; species Larimichthys crocea. The sequence goes on along the minus strand of NC_040023.1, from coordinate 44,977,727 downwards.
ATATATTCTGTATGTTGACTACCACTGCTGTATATTCATATCTGTACCTACCCTACATTATGTAGAGTAGGTATGTATCTATTTTCTATGGTGAACATACATGTTTGTTTTGTATTGCATAGATGAATTTACTTTAGTCTGGGAAAATAAAGCCAACTGTAGAAGGCATGCATTCGTGTAACTGCTTATCACATCATTATTATCACAGAGCTGACACATAGAGACAACCAGCCATTAAATCTAACATTCAAACCTACAGTATGTTACCATTTAACCTGCATGTCTTTGAAATGCGGGAGAGAGTTGGAGTGCCTGGGATGTCTTAGTGGTATGAGGACGGATTTTAAAAAGGCTGAACCCAGTGTAAAGAAATGTGTGTGATCAATTGTAAAGTACAGAACAGCACAGTACAGACCAAAACACATTCATCACTCTCATTAGTTTGATGTGCAACTAGAGAAATACAATGATACTCAATTTAGATGTTAGCCAAGGGGATGGGGATAATTGATCTTTTGTGCAGAAAAACAACATGCCCAGCAGGGAGCAGTAAAAGTCAATGCTCGTGCCATGGAGACCAGGGTTGTGATCGTTCATGCGCAAGGGAAATGTTTCTTCTTCACAGCACAAGCTGCAAATGTGTTTGCATATATGATTTTTTTTTGTCCATTGGTGAAATGATATGACCGAGCTGATAGTCCAATGGGTATGAACAGTAAAAGGTCACAGGGTCCCTGACCTTTACTGAAGAAAAACATGACCTATATATTTTACAAAGCAATTTCAACACAAACAAGAGCAGTGGGAATTGATGGAAGTCGTTAATAATGCTCACCCTGTCTCTCTAAGTGTGGGGTGTACACGTTCTTATGTACAGTAACAATCAGCACGCACCTTTTTTTTCAAAGAAGCTTCGCACGGTAAACAGTATTCAGGATAGAGAAATATTTTTCCCGCCTGTCCTTGAACTAAAGCTGTGCTTCTGATGCTGAAGTAGAGTTGAAGAGTGAAAGGAATTCATCAAGGCTGTGAGATACTGGAGAAAGCGTGTTAAAGCGTGACTCTGATTCTTGTCACTGTTTCAATGCCGTTTCCCCCCTGTTTTCATGTCAACAAATGGACAAGCTTATATTCATTTTCTAACTTTTCTCAGTTTGTAATGCTGCCACTCAATCACCGTTATTATTATTATGAATATTTATGTTATTATGTAATGTTGAACAACTTGGAGGAAAAATACAAAAATACATCCACCCACAAAAAGCTATTCTGTGATTGATGTGCTACATTTTTTTTTAATGCACACAAGTATGATGGCGGAAAATAAAAGAACGCCACCTCCAGGCCTCCAGAATAACATAGTGGGGAGGGAGGAGAGCCATATGCTGCTAATGCAGTGTTTCAGCAAGACGCAGCAACACAATATGTTGGCTTTGAGAAATGAGCAACAACCTTTCTGCACTTACAAGAGAGACATTTTTCACACCATATATATGTGTTGCTGGACATAATAGTAAAGCAAAATATACATCCTATCTAAATGACCTGATGATGTCTCAATCAATGAGATATCTGCAAACCAATAGCCAATAGATGGGCTGATGTTTTCTGTCTCTGATTCATTAAATTCTGTAGAAAAACACTGTGTGCACATCACCACGCATATATATAAGGTGTCATTTTTTTAATGTAAACCATAAATTGCACCTCAGTTCACTCCAAGAAGAAAAACAGCCTGCTGTATGAGAGCATGTTCCCTGGTAGTCTGCATGAACCCTCAAACATATAACTATACATAGGGGTGTTGCCTTCATGGATATTAAAAAAACTGTGAGTGAAGTTTTGTTGATGAACAATATGAGGAATGCACGCAAACATTCTTGCAATGCCAAACAAATTAGCTCATTTTCGCTTAGCGATAAAGTGAATGTAAATATGATTACTTCAGGGACTGCTGAGGGACGCACCGGATCTGTTGCCATCACTTATCTGACCACCAATTCTCAGTGTGTCTCTTTAAGTGGAGTTGGCGGTGGAGGGATGGGGGAGTATTGGATGATGTCACTGCTACCTGTCTGATTGACTGAGTGATTAATCACCAAGGGGCTTGGACTGGGAGGAGAGGGTGAGGGGGATCGGATTGGAATGAGGGAGGGAGGGGCAGAAGACTGATCAATCACAGTGATTGACAGGCTCAATGATCTGAGGATCAGCATCCCTGGAGGACGCTACATCACCAGAGTCGCATCATGCGGGCACATGAAGTCAAATCACACACAGATGCACAAACACATACAGTATAATCACAAACACTTGAACATAAAATACCAAAAATACACACACACAAGCATGGCAAGAGATGTGCACGCAAGCTGCCATCACAGCACCACCCACCTTTGGGGAGGGGGGGTGTCAGCAGGGGAAAAAATACACCCAGATACAGGTTGGATAATAACAGCCTGTGTACAGATGGATTTACTGCCATGATTGGGACACACTCACACACAGCTAGTAATAGTCACCATCTATTAATGTCAGCGACACATTCTCATCATGGTTGCCGTAGAAGTGGAGTGGAAGGAGAGAGAGAGAGCAGAGTGCAATGTTAGATTTACTATGATGGCACAACGTGCACAGATACTCAGAAGAGCAGTACGCAGAAAATGTCCTGCATCACACATTTTCAAGGAACCTAAATGAGTACCCCCGAACTCCTTTCCCTCCCCCTCCGTTCTTTCTTCTCCTTTACTTCTCCGTAACCCCCCTCCTGCTCTGTTACAGTATCATCTGCTGATTAGTGGTGAATTACTGCTGTTTCAAAGAGAGACATCTGTCACTAGCCAGGGCCAGCATGAGGAAGACCATCCAGAGTCCCGAAGGCAAGAAGCTGCTACCTAAAAAGACCATGGCCCACCATCAGAGCCTTTCCCTGGGGTCTGATCAATTCAACCCGACCCCCACCGTGACTAGCGACATCCTTTTACTCAAACTCAAGCACCATCATCATATTTAACTGCTATTTCTGGTCATAATGTCTGCTCCTTCCCTCTATTTTATTCACCTCTTTGTCATCTCCTCACTATACTTTGTGTGTCTTAGACATACAATGGGTCGAGATTAGTGAAACATTTGCATTTTTCTATCTTCATCCCACCCCCCACCTTTTACCCCTCATCCCTTCCCCCAAGGTAGTAGTATTACAAAGGGGTAGTGTGTATCACTCCCTTCCTCCCCACAGTTAAGATGTAACAAGATGCTCCTCATTGATATCTGCTGCTGATAACATCTGGCTAGTCTATTTGTGTGTGTGTGTGTGTGTGTGTGTGTGTGTGTGTGTGTGTGCGTGTGCACACATGCTCAGAGTTCATTACATACCACAATACAGACTGTTTGGGAATCATGGTTTCTGTTTTGTCCAGTTCGGGAGACAAAGATATCAAAGATGATATTTCTTTGCATTTATTTTGAAAGTCTTGATGATCACGAAGACAGAAAGTGAACTAAAGGGATTTTATGTTTTCCTTTCCTCGGAAACCACGATGCAATGACAAGAGGTTAAGACACTTAAAAAGTGTTTTCCATCAATCATATTCCTGTTCTCAAACTTTAATGAAGTAATTAAGTAGATATTATCATGAGAAATATACTCAAATGTAAAAAAGTAGAAGCAATTTCAGCCTGTTATATTATTATACAGACTTGTTCAGGGTGTACCCGCCTCTCGCCTCATGCCAGCTGGATGAGGATGATTATTATGGGCAATATGTAGGCAGCATTTCAGTGTAGAAGCTTCTCCATAATTTACTCCATATGTTGTAAACCTGAAAAGTGGCTAAATAAATGTAGTGGAGCAAAGAATGCAATATGTAGATCGTGGAGCATTTAGCAGCTCAAGATAATATATTTCCCTGTGGAGTTGATGAGGACCATAAACAGCAGACTCTGAAGTATTACCGAATATAAAGGGTTATATATATATATAAGTATATAGTGGCAGTGCATAGTAATTACACTGTATAAGGCTAAGAAGGCTGTTCTATGCAGTGTGTGTGTGTGCAGGCATGTGGATGCCTGTGTGTGTCCGTCTTTCAAGCATGAGTGGCCTTATAACTGAGATTGTTAAAGAGGAAGTTAGGCAGAAAGAGTTCCCAGAATGACACGAATTCCTTTACTCAGTGACCTTCTGCCTGCGATGTCAGAAGGCCATATGCTGCACAGACAATAAGGAGAAGATACACACACACATTCACGCCCCCATAACTGCCTCAGTTTGGCTACATGTGAGGAGGAGCGGGAGGACGTATTGTTAAAGGTTAACCATTGTGTCTCCCTCAGCGGGGAAGGTGAGGGACAATTGCTGGGTGTTTCTGCGGTTGTGGAGGGGGAGGTAAGGAGTTTGTGAGGGGTGAAGGGAGAGCAACAAGTCTTTGTAGTAAAGCGAGGACCCAAAAAGACCCAATGAATATATGGTCTTCAGCAGCAGATTGTGTGTGGGCACTGACCAGTCACAATGTGTCATTTGGAGGACACCTTACGTCAAACACTGGACAATCATGAGAAACTCCCACAATTCTTTTGGGTCATTCCCGTTCTCTTCCTCTGCACATGTTCTCATGCTGACTATGGGAACATTGGCATACCCGCAGCACTATTATTTTGTACGTGAGACAGAATAAATCTCCTCTTAGTACCGTTATACGCAAAAAGAAAATTGGATTTTTACTCTCATTCCTCTACACAATAGATTGAATCTGTGATTGGAGGTCTGTCCGCTGTATAAAAAAAAGGGAAGATGATCTTCACCTACTAAGAGTTCACTTGCATAGTTGAGTCTTGTCTGCACAAGAGTTATCATTTACAGGGAGCATAGTCATACTTTATAACAGAGTGTGTACATGTGGTATCCACAATAACTTCTTTCTTGATTGTGTCATATTCAGATAAGTACACCAGACAAGTCAGTCATCTTCTTGGCACCAGTAATGGAGCCACTGTGGGAAAGCCTGGGATATGCTACGTAGTCCCATTTAGAGTGAAATAGATGATAAAGGGTATGCTTTAGGGCAAGGCTGCCTTATCATTCCCAGTCACTCTGTCCAGCACAAAACACCAGAAACTATGAATCAAAATTATGTTACTGCATGGCTTGTTTCCCTCCTCAAATGTTTTCAGATACAGATTTTAGTGTACTGTTCAGCTGTAATATGAGAAAGTCTGTGAGCGGACAGATGGACGTTTTTTCAGTCATTCACCAGCTCTCGTCCATATGTGGTCACTTCTGGCTCCAGAAAAACTAAGATGGCAACATTCGTGATGCCAGATTGAAGGCGTCAAAATGGTTGTCCACAAATTAATAGGTAATATGAAAAGTTAAGAGTTACAAAATGGGGTGTTGTGCAGCAGAGATGACCAATTTCTCTATCATATTGAACGATGGGAAATGTAGGACCCAGCGTTTTTTGGAACTACTTTTTGGCATCACTTAGTAAGAGTCAGAATATCCAGGCCTCTCTTGATTGATAGTGACAATTCAGTTTTTTTGGAAATGAGGTTGATGAGATCGGCGAGATTGAGCCAAAACAAATATGTGAAGTTGCTAGACAGAAAACCAAAACAATGAGCTAAAACGCTAAAAGGCACCTTAGAGAAGGTATAATAATTATTATTATTATGGCCCATTATTAGAGTTGTGTAATAATTCGCTGTGGGTTTGTCACTTTAGATGTCTCTATTTAAGTAGTTATGTGAACTGTTAATATAAAAATATTGATTATAGCAGCTTTAAATAAGAGATTTTTGGTGGTTGTTAGCTTAGGCTGATCACTGTGCAAACACACTTCCAGTATCTGGCTGCTAAATACATATTTTCAGAGCTCTTACTGAGATTACTGTACCAGTGTACTGAAATAAATTAGGCACTGTACTGTGAGACAATACCAACTACTGAGGCGATCTATGTTGACGGTCTTGTTTTGTTTTGAATCATCCTTGTGTGGGAAATCACACCCACAGGGCCAATAGGAATTACCAGCTCTCAAAAAGGCAATTAATCTTAATTAGGAATAATTATCAGGCGAGGTGGTCTCTCTTGGTTCCTTTCATCTCCACTTATCCTCCTCTGTTGTGTGGGCAGCTATGTTTATACGTAGCTTGTACAGTTCTGACAAGAGCCTGTGAAGAAAGAAAACAGACGTGGTTTTCCCATCTCATCTACGACGAAGTTCATTTGAATAACAAATATTATGTCTCAAAGCTGTCACGATGGAAATGAGAGTTTAGTCAAGCCTGCATGATCAGTTATGCCTAATCTTTACACTGTTAGTTTTATTACATTTATGAGTCTTGCGTAACTATCAAATCTAGATATTGTTTTGCATTATGTCAGTGAATGAATGATGATAACAAAGAAGATCTCTTCTTCCTCTCTCAACTTCCTCTTCTCTCCAACCAGCACAGATGCCTCCATCTATCAGTCTTCACTGTTGACAAGCCAAAGCCACACTCCCTCTTTTGATGTCCCTGCTGGGCCCTTTATGTGTGTGTGTGTGTGTGTGTGTGTGTGTGTGTGTGTGTGTGTGTGTGTGTGTGTGTGTGTGTGTGTGTGTTCCCATCTGTGTCAAGGCGCCCATCTGTAGGTTACCACACATCCCTCCCTCTCCTGCCCTAAGGCTACAAGACCATCTTAGGACCAGTATTCAGTAGCCCCTGCACACACCAGCACCCCCCTCTCCTTCCTTTAAAGCTGTGGAAGTCGAGCTTTTTGTATAAAAATACACTTATTAACCTGAATCAGACTCACTGAGACCCCACAGATTTGCCCTAATTGGTTTACACATGACTATTTTTTTCTTTATTTATGTACACATAATCCTTGACATCCTTCATCTTGTCTGAGGCTGAGCCTGTTTAGTATCTGTGCAGCCCATGATAGCTTCAACAAATAATTTTAGCTATTTAGCTCCCCACTGGAACACCAATTCATTTGAAGTTGGTTTCTGACCACCTAAATGTAAAACCAGTAATATGTGTTTGATTTCCACCAACTCCTAGTCATTACTCTGTGGTTTGGTGTTGGGTAGGCATGTGAAAATGGGTTAATCAGAGCTTCTTTTTTTTTTTTTTTTGCTCAAAAAAGATGCCTGCCGGAGCAGTAAACATCACCTAAAGCGGTGAGATGAACCAAACCGGCGAGGATCTGGGCTGTAAAACCCAAACAGTGATGGTCTGATGGTAAAATGCTTCATAGACTATATAAATCTCAGCGCACTTCGTATTACACATTGACATTTGAGCCCTTTTATACACAAGAATATGCAGCTTTAAATGTGTCACCTGCACAAATATGAGATAGCACAGCAAGAATTTCTTCAACAGTCCAGATGAACGCAGGTCAGTGGAGATACAGTTTCCCATAAATGTTAATTTGAGTGACAGGTCCTGTCTGTCTATGTTCAGAGTGTAATGGACTGAAGGGACCAGGGTGTTTCCCAAGTGGCTACATGATGCTGCCATATGCCGTGTGACCTGATGTGGGGAAAAACATCTTACAAGAAATGTTGACAGGACTTTTTTTGACAGGGAGTTAAGTAAAACTTGGAAACCAAATCATTGTTAAAGCAGCTTTGCAAACTGACATTGAAGTTCCAGATTCTTAAAAGGACATTGCAAAAGGAGACAGCAGATAAAATGATCACAAATTGAACTGAAGCAGTTTGTGGTCTTCATTTTATTTTATTTTTTATTCTGTTTTGTTTTGCAGGCTGGCATTTTGACATCTGCTCTGCATCAAAGTATAGTTCTGTATCGGCTTGTCAAGGTTACATCTCCGCTGTTTTCAAAAGCCAACTGAGGTCTTCAGTCTTGTCAGTAGGCAGAGAACATATTCAAGGCTGTAGCTACAGTTCATACTTCTTTGTCTGCAAATTCTTGGATGAAATAGTACAGCACTCTAGCTCCAATGTACATACAGGCTTTTTACATTTTAGAAGTTGCTGCCTTGGCAACTATTTGTCCTCTTCTGGTTTTAGCACAGTCCTGTGTTCCATGTATAAAACACAGCGCTATAGAATTTGACATGTAATTGGATGTATGAATAGAAAAGTGTAGACAAAACAGAATTGCTGTCTCTGGGCATTTTCAGCTTCAAGGCCAGTGTGCGAGTCAGGAGTCAGAACATTAGTTCTCACCACTAGATGTCTCACTCCTGAACAGTACGTTCTGATCTGCTGCAGAGAGGACACAGTAGGGGATTCATGACATGTACCAAAAACACTACAGGGACACAGAGATGCTATATCTGGTTTTGAGGTGACACCACCATATTTAAATTATGATTGATGCAGGTAGGTGGGTAAAGAGGGAGAGACAGACAGACGAGGAGCGGGGGCGTTTGCCACTTTGTTTTTGCACTAACAAAGGATCTAGTTACAATCTGTAATGTCAAAAGGGACACTCGTAGTGATGAAACCACAGATAATTATCACCTTCATGGCATCTTTAAGCTCATTGTTCCTGGCCTCCAAACTTTGTCGTTTGATTCACACTCGCAGCTTTCATCTGCCGTTTACGGGAGCAGTTGATTTATGTGGAAAAGCTAAATCAAATAAGCAAACATCTTGGTTGGCTCGGCAGCAAACAGCACGCAGACAAAGTGAGCAACTAGCCGGTGGAAATTTTGGAGCATTTAGCAGCTAAAGAGTAGCATGCATCCCCTGAGGTGAATATCAAACCTGCAGACGTGACTGAATGCTTCTCTGGATGTGTAAATGACAACAAGCAGAACAGTTTTATAAGGGGATAAAATGTCAGTGTTACATTTATAGGTTGCTTTTACTTCCCCAAGATGACCAACAATGATGCAGCTTTAAATGTCTTAAAGAATAAATGCTTTTATATTTGTTTTTTTCATATGATTTAGCTTTTGATACACGCAAACATGGTAGAAAAAGTCAATTTCCATCACAGAAATTCAAACTGACTCAATGTTTTGTCTGTTTACAATGGACTTTCAACACTAGTGACCACATGTACTTAACCCACCTTTTATATTTATCATTGCATCATCGTTAATTACTAACACAAGAGGATGCCTGGAGACCAACATTTTAGAATACTCTCTTCAAAACAGCTGTCCTGTCTGCTAGCAGACAATGATTACCACTAGGGCCGAAGTGCATCCTGGCTCTGTAGACACAATCAAAACAATCAGCTCAGCTGTTTATAACATATACAGACACACGTACGCACACTAAGACATTGCTTTACATAACGCAAATGCAAACCAGCCGGCGATTTATGAGAGGAAATATTAGCAGACTACTGTTTGGTTGTATTTATTTACTACGATCTTTATGCATACATGTGGGATTATCTGTGCTCTGCGTCGAGTGTGTTTGTGTGTACGTATCTGTCAGTGTGTGTCAGTGTGTGCATGTGTCAGAGTGTGCAATGCCTCAAGAATGCTCACTAAGGTTGCCCTGCCAAATATCAGTTATGTAATTGCTTGTTTCTTGTTTTCTTCAAGTCTGTTCCTGTGAACTGCTATTTCTTCACTTCCCTAAATCTCCATCATGCTGTTTCGTTTTTTTCTCGCCCCCACTCCTCGTCTGTCTCTCCCTCTTTCCCCTTCACTTGACATATAATACCTTTCCCCCTCCCTTCCCCAGTTGTCTCTAATTCATTATTTTGCACAGCATCTATCTATCTCTCTCCCCCCCCCCCCCTTGTTTTCTCCCTCTCCTTGTTATTCGCTCGCTTTGTAACACACACGCACGCTCATATACCCCTCTCTTTTTCACACTCACACCCTCTCTCTTTACCTCTTTCTCTCCGTCTCTCCAGGGTACAGTCTGTGCTGACAGCCTGTTCCTCAAGAATTGATTTCTACCCAGAATGCAATAAAAGTTAGTGAAGAAAGAAAAGGAGCAACAGAGTAACAACAGCTTGTCAATCCGTGCCACTGATGTGTAATTTGGGTTGGGCTGTTTTGTGTGCTTGTCCAGACACACAGACATGCAATGTAGAAAGTTGATGTACCCTATGTTCATTACATTTGAAAACAATAAGGCTTGCTCAGCCTTGGTAATATAGTCGTATCCTCATCAGGCTGAATGGATTTCCTGCCACCTTGATGCTTTTTCTATAACTGTTAAATCATTAGCCGTGCTGCCGTTTGATTAAAATCAATGTCGTATTTGATGACATGCAGCTGTTGTTTTTGCACAGATGAGCTTATATGCAGATAGTTATGTAAATATGACATTCAGCGACACAGGAAGATAAACATAGATTATAAAGCTAAAGATATACTGCAGGGTAAAATGAATGGTGATTCCCACTTTGATTTTTCTAGCTCAATGGACAATAATCTCCCATACATGTGGAAAGGCCACATATAAACATTTTATAGCTGACTTCAGGTTCAGGTAATCCTAAATATTTCTTCATGATATTAAATATTCATGATTAAAAGACAGACCAATTCAATTGCAATTCAACCGACTCACAAATGCATTCATGGTGTCATTTGTCCAGATTTTAAGATATCCATCTCTGCAATTTCTGTCTCCACCCTATTTAAAACCAAAGTCATCTTATTTGTGGCGTTCGCAGTTAAAATTACATTAAAAATGGCATTTTAAGTGTCCCTGACTCTACATTGCCAATAGGTGTGAATGTGGGCGTGAACGGTTGTTTGTCTCTGTGTGTCAGCCCTGTGATGAACAGGCGAGGGTGTAGCCTGCCTCTCGCCTCAATGTCAGCTGGGATTGGCTCCAGCCCCTTGTCACCCTGCTACCTCCCCATACCCTGACCCTGAGACCCCCATACCTCAGTGTTGCAATGAAAGTTGTTCTTTTTTTTTCTTAATGCTGAGAGGAACACAATTCTCTTAGGTCCATTGTGAAGGAGTACAGACAGAAATTTGAGAGACAATATCTCAAATTGGTCAAATGAAACCACAAGAGGGAAGTGAGAAAATCAGTTGTTTTTTTTTTTGTGTGTTTTGTTTGTTGTTGTTTTTTTTTTTGTATTTTGGATGGAAGGTTAAACAGAGAAATAGAAACTGTGTGTATATGTATGTGTGTGTGCGCCTAGCACAGTGTGCAATTAGCTCGATGTAATGAGCATCTGGACTGAAAGGAAATCCTCTCCCTTAACCATGTGTGTGTGTGTGTGTGTGCGTGCGTGGTTTTGTGTGTGTGTGTGTGTGTGTGTGTGTGTGTGTGAGAGAGAGAGAGAGAGCGAGAGAGGTCAACACCATCCAGTGGGTAGCAGCTGTCACTTTTCCTCTCCTGTCTCCCAGATTACATAAAGTGAACCTGTGGCAGCCCAGACACCGCAGACACGCTGATGGGTGTGTCCCAGACTAGGTGTTCATTGATCAGTCTGGAAGGTCAGTGTTGGATGAGCGGGGGTGGTTTGAAGAATGTGGTGAAGGGTGACCCTTTGGTCCCTGCTGTCGTTCCTCTCTCTCCAGCTCCATCTCTTCTCCTTCTGTCCTCAGTCCAATAAATCACTCTTTCACACACATCAAGTAATTACCTGTTGTGTAAATATTAATATTCCTGTCAGAGGATGGATGAATTTGTATCAAAACAAGCCTCTGCATATTTACCGGTACATTTCTATGTGTATGCTACTTTTCTTTCATGATCTGAATGACGTGTTGAGAGCGTACACATTTGTATGCTCAACTGTTTCCGAACATGTGCTGTAAATCAATGTGTGAATCTTACCAGCGCACATATGCATATTTAATGCACAAACACACCCACACACAGGTTCAAGCAAACCGTTTGTTTTGTTTCTTTCCCTCTATATTTGCTGCACTGCTTTTTGTTTTTGTTGTCTCTTTGCATAATAAGTGTGATCTTTTTCATCATCTGCAGTATTACGTATGATAAAGTTATATCCTGCACTTTTCCTGCTGCTGCTGCTGCTGCGACAGCCCCGTGGGGATCATTACAGCCTCATTTCATCTAATCTAATCTAATGATTAGAAGCGACCACATTACGTTAAAATGAAACACAATTCTATGCACAGTGTGTTTTTATAAAACGGCTGCAGGGGCACTTCTGAAATAAGGAAAACTGTAGCTTGATTTTAGGAGGATTTTTTAGATACACTGATACACTGCCCCACCTTTCAAATGTTTGGGTGTATCTATGAAGAACAATGGAGAAAGTTGAGAGCGGTCATAGGACGCTGGGGTCATGGATGATAAAGTTTTATCTTGGCTTAAAGAAATAGTTCAACATTTTCTATATGAAATTACAATCCAGGATCTCCAGTCTGAGTAACACATCTGTGAATGTGAAGGCTTGTCGAAAGGACAAAACACTCTTGGGCACTGCCTGGAAACAAATCCGGTAGCTGCTACGTGGCTTCCCTGCACTGCACTCTATCATCTCTCCACATTTACATGTCTGTGGTTGTACTCTGGGCTTCTTGCTGGATGATGTTGTGTTGGTGCAAAAGTTTGAACCAGAATCTTTTTTTTTTTTCTTCACCAGAGCCCTCCTGCGTTGGCACCCCTACTGTGCTGCTGAACTGATCTGATGATGATGATGCCTGTCATTGTTTCAGTCGGGCTGATTGGCTGATTACAGCCTGTGACAGCCACAGATGCTGGATTTTGTTTTCTTCAGAGCATTTTGATTAAGTCAACTCTTTAATCTTAATGCAGCCATAGATGTAGTTTGGGTACCACCATGACACAAAAGTCATGAACTTGGAGTGTTTCTGAATGTGTATGACTTTTGTAATTAAGTGTCATGTGGTAAATTATGCCATTTCTAATGGTTAATTGACTGAATAACACTTACACACTGTACTGGAAACACAGGGAATAGGACTGTTTCTTGGCTGGGCAAACTAACTTTGCAGAGTTGGTTGCCTGACTACTTAAATATTACAACCCACTCTAAGAAGTCACTGGTTGATTATTCTGGCACATAACCCATAAAACCTCAATTTCTTGCTTTTACCCTTCAGCTTTTATGCAGATGAAATAGATGAGATATAATTTAATTGGTGACCTTTAAAAGTGCTGGTAGCAGTGGTGTTGTTATGCCTGGGCATCCGATGCTACAGTCTCATAGCTATGGCTCTCAAGAGAAGAAAAATCTACAAATCTGTCATTCAATTATGCATTAAAGTCTTTGTTGTCAGAAAAAGTACATTTTGGGTCTTCTGTGTGTCATTCAAGCAGCAGCTCTACTTCCCACGACTTGGCACACACACATTTTGTGTGAGTGCAAGAGAGAGAGAGGGAGAGGGTGCACTGGTTAAAGGCCTTGTCATTGTTGACATCTGCTGGTATCTAGCTAGCTAATTCACTAAGGCAAGACTTGAAGGATATACGAATGGAGGCAAAGAGGCGCAGGTGAGGCTGGAGGAGGTGGAGGACGAGTTTTCTCCTGTTGCTGTAACAGCAGATGAGTCAGAATGTGAGTGCCATGATATAACTGTAGGACATTGGCAAAGCATTGAAAGAAAGTGGGACGACCTTACTCTGCCTATCATTAAATCCATTAAGTCTTTTTTTAACCCTCATGTGGTGTTATAGTGTGTTTGCTGTTGTGTAATCTGATATTGGTCGGTGTGTTCAAATAATCAGTTAATTCTATGTATTTTTTTTTAGAAAACATTAGGCGTGCACCAGCCGACAGATGAGACACCAGAAGAGCTACTGGAGAGGTGATGAAGAGGAGGGTATTAGATAAGACACAACCAATTTCAATTCAATTTATTATACTGTCATTGGTTTTACCCCTGAAAATAAAAAGAATGACAAAGTTGAATGAGGTTCAATTATTTATTTTGATTTCATGTTGTAAAACCCAGCTGACACCTACACAGAACCTGGTTGGTAGAGCACAGTGTCTCTTCTTATTCATTTAATATAGATATATTTCATGTGTTTCACGTTTGCTGCATAAACATGAGATGACATGATGTTTCGTCTAACTCTGCAAAAAAGTGAATGAGCGTATTTCCCAAAATGTTGAGGGTTTTCAAGGTTTGCATTATTTATGTATTTGTTGCACACGGGCAGTATAATGTTGATGATGTGCATGGCGCAGATCAACGCTATCATCTTCTCCATTCTGGGATCAGATCCCACTTTAACTGGTACCTCACGAGTGATAATGTTTCACTAATGCTATTCTGTCTCTTGCATGTCTGCACTGTAAATCAGAGGTTCAGCATACATCACAAGTTACCCCCCTCCTTTTTTTCATGCAAACAAGTCTCCCTTAATCCACAGAGAATTGCTGTAAATGAGCTATTTCCCACTGAGCCCCCATCACAGCACATTCATGTTGGAATCTGCATGGAAAGGACATTTTCCAGAATCATATTTACATTTACATATCAATGAAATGTTTAAATGACAAAGTGCATATTTTTATAGGATGCATATAAATGATTTAAAGAGCGAGCGGGAGAGGAGGGAGGGTGGCTAAACCCACTCAATATACTTATTTCCTCTAAAGAGACTTTTCTTTTCATTTTAAGGGTCTGGTCCTTGCACCCATTCACTTTTGATGATTAATTCAGAGCAGGGAGGCAGATTAAGCATCTCAAAGTATGTAACAAGGCAGAAGACAGAAAGAAGCGAGATAAAAGCGCCAAGAGGAAGAGGGATCAGGACGAGCTGTGAGAGAGAAAGTGATACAGACAGGCTGAAATTGAAAGATTGCTGCTTCTGTTTCTCCAGTCTGTTAGTTCTGTCTTTGTAGGCTCTCTCCTGGGAAACGGAGGATATAATCCCCCAAAGTCTCTCCCCGTTTCATGTAGGGTCAAGATCTTTTTGATCAGGGGTGACTGAGGATAAAAGCGCAAGAGGGGGTTGGTTAAGAGAGTAAAACTGAGGAGAGAAGAATAGTGGATGAGTGACAGAAGATGGGGTTTTGAGGGAAAGAGGTGGGGTGTGGTGTCTGAGTTTGATGGGAGGACGAGGTGGGCAGAAGGATTTCACGCTGTCTGCGTCGCTGCTGAGCTGAAGGAGGCGAAGGGAGGGGGGGCTTCAGAGAAGCAGTTATAGGAAGGATGTTTCTCAGTCATCATCCTTGAGAGCGAGTGTGCCAAAGTTTATTGCGGCATAGTTTCATGCCTCGAAAAGAGAGAAAAAAAAAGAAGAGCAAGACTGGGGTGGTTCCTGTGGCGAGAAACACAAGTGTCAGCAGTTGTTGGAGTGTGTCCGTGTGTGTGTGTGTGTGTGTGTGTGCAGCTGTTGAGAAACACACACACACAACAGACAGAGCATTGCTTCCACACCGAGACCCTCAGAGGGAGAGCTCTACATCACAAGCTTGATATTGATTACAGAGACTATGAGATGCATGAACGACAGACATCAGATACTGCAGCCATATGTCCACATGAATTCAGTGTCACACACACACACGCACACCCTTATGAAAGCCTTTTAATGCAGTACGATGATTACAAACAGGTGTTCGTGTATTTGCACACGTATAGAGGCTACACACTATGTTGTTATGTTTGCATAATTATTACAAAAGCAGAACGGTGTCATCTTATGAAACCACATGTCATATAACCCTGCTGCTCTCATAACACTCCCTCTGCAGAGCATCATGCGTGTGTTTTGAGCGTGCTGCACCTTTAAACCGGTAGGCGTGGCTCTCCCTACTACGACCCGCCTTTTATGCATAATAGCCAACTCGCCTTCCCCCGGATCATATAGTGCAGTAGTCGGCAAAGAAAAGTGACCACAGCCAAACGCCTATCCAGCTCTTTGAGCGGCGGGACTGCGACCAAACGGACTCATTTACCTCAACGACTGTTTACAACCTTAAAAAAAAACGAGGCCTGAGAGCTCACATCTGATCCAGAGTCTGCGGAAGGGTATCATAACTGCTCTTTATTTTTGGACACTTAAAAAAAAAAAATTGCGCACGGTGGATCTATGAAGACGCAGGCAGGTTTTTCACTCACAGCACCAGGTAAAACTCTTTTATTATTATTATTGTTATTATTATTATTTTAAATCAACAACCTCCACTCATGAGGACGTTAACACACAACACAGGCTCATGGATAGAGGTTTCAAGTTGTACATTTGTAGATTTTTATTTTATTTTTTCCCCCCGACTGATGCTTAATTACCTGATCGGCGCTTTTTGAGTCGCAGCTGAATTCTTTGAGCTTGATAAGGAGTTGAACCGAGGAGGAGTCACATAAACTACTTTACATACGTCTGGTCAGGCTCGTTTGTAGGCAGGACAGGTAACTGTCTATCCAATCTATTTCATCCTTATTTAATGTTTCTGCGTGGAGGAAAATAGAAAGCTCTACCACCCCCCTCTGCCCTCTCTCTGTGTCACAGTATACTACTAAAACATGTTATGTAATGAAACGCTGTTGCGAAACTTGAACTTCTCTCAGCTGCAACACAAGAGTTACTTTAACTTTGCGGCATTTTAAGCATCGGTTAGTTTGTATTTATGGGTGGGATAATTCACATTTCAGCGTGTGTGTGTGTGTGTACATCCATTAACCTGCTGTAGTCCTAATTGGCACATCATGTCCTGATACAGGTATTTAGAGAACAATATTTTGCTCCAACAAATAATATAATTAAAGCAATATGATGCATCAGAAATAGCTGCATTATGCATGGGCTGTGATTATTTAGTTGAGAATAAGCTCTCATACAACTGTTGGCTCCATTTCTCTGCAGACAGAGGGAACAGGGAGTGATTCACCCCGCTGCCTGCAGCCCTCATGCCGGGCATTAGCTCCACCGCGCCTCGTTATGAAAACTGGGACATGGATCACCTCGACCACTACCAACATTATTTCTACGACGATCACCACGACCCAGATGAGGATTTCTTTAAGTCCACAGCGCCCAGTGAGGACATATGGAAGAAATTCGAGCTAGTACCGACCCCGCCCATGTCCCCTATCCGAGCGGTGGAAGGGTCGGCCAGGGTCGGGCTGCTGTACCCGTCCCTGGGGGACAAGCTGGAGTGGGTGTCTCAGTTTTTAGGACAGGAGGACGAGCAGCAGCAGCAGCAGCAGCAGCACCAGCAGCAGCATGACCTACCCTGCAAGCTGACCACGGCCAGTGACTCCTTCGGGAATCTGAGCTCCATCATCATCCAGGACTGCATGTGGAGTGGTTTCTCTGCTGGGCAGCAGCTGGAGAGAGTTGTAGGGGAGCGCTGCGCCTCTTGTCCCGGGACGGGAGCCGCTACAAAAGTAGTCGCAGCCGGCTCTGCTGTTACATCCCCGGGGAGAGCGCAGAGTGCCCCCGCCGACGCGTCGGCTCTCAGCGGTCTGGCGGCGGACTGTGTGGACCCGGCTGCGGTGCTCACTTTCCCGTTAAACGGTGGATGCAAGAAGCAAGTGTCCTCTGGTTCAGAGTCTCACACCGACTCATCAGGTCAGTAACAGACATAGAGAGAAACATGTGATTGACTTCTAGTTTGTATGCAGTGAAGTGATCTTTATGTTTATTTTTATTTTTATCTTATTTGTGTGCCATGCATGTGTCTGTGTACTCTATGGGTAGTTTAGGGACTCTCTGTAGATGTGTGTGTGGTGATTTTCTCTTAATATTTAAATTTCCTAAAAGGTTATCCAGTTTGTAGTTTCTCTCTTATTTTATTTTATTTATTTATTCTAAAGATTTGACCTGAAATGTCACCATTCATTGATTATCCATTATCTGCTCATAAGAGTTGGCATGGCACATGATGACTGCATTGCGTTACCTTGGTGCATGCAACACATGCTTCAAGCCCAGAGAGCGACACGCCCATTGAAACATCTGCTGCTTGGCCTGGCTCCAGCAGACCAGCTGCTACCTCTCCCTGTTCCTCCAGTCTGACTTATGATAACAATATCCTCTCCGCACTCCCTGGCTCGGATTTGACATGAATTCAATGAGACTGCTCATTATTATTATTGGAACTTTATGTAACACGTTAGAGGAAAAGGAGGGGGGTGAAATCGATGCCGTTATTAGTTATTCTGTCTAGCCAGAAATGTTCCCTGACTGGAGACCTGTTCTTTCTAACACATATGATTGAGGCTGGTATGTAGGCTTGCCATGTGATGTTGAGCTTGGACCATGCATAATGGTGTGTGGAATGTCACAAAGGGAACTTGTTGCTGCATTCCTGCACTCAACAGGCTGCAGTGCCAATTGTGTCAGTGGGTGGATTTCGGTCCGAGCCAGCCCCGGGCTGTGAATAGAGCGGGATTAGCCATTTAGGAGGTCCGCTAGGCCGTGTGGAATTCTTTGACAGGAGTTTGAGGCAGTATTTCACACCATTTTCAGGGGATAATGTGCGCTAAAAGAGAAGAATGAGCAATCATTGGAAAGTGCCTAAGCTTTAATAAAGAGCCATTATAGGGCTACTTTCATTGTGCCTTGTAATATGAGATGTCATCTTTTATCATATAAATGCTGTTGTAAATAATAGGCAGGCATCCCTCCCCCCAAAGCTCTTTGTCCAGCCCCTCTTTATGTGTTATTCATATACAAATTACTACTTTCTGTGTAGTCAAATACACAGAGGTGCAATTACTTTAAAAGTGTGTTTATAATTTACAAGAGCACCGAAAATCTCCCAAGAGTCTAAGTCAGTTGGCGGGAATCAAGTCAATAAGACCTCTCCTCATGTTTAATACCCGGCTTCCGCTCTCGTAAATAGAGCAGCAAATTGTTCTAAACGTGCGCTGCGTTGGATATCAGTCGGCTCATTTTAACAAGTTGAAGTGTTGCTGATTTGCCTCTTCACCTAACCTCTCTCTCTCTCTCTCTCTGCCTCTCATCCTCACTGGATCCACATGAGGGAAGAGAGCTTATTCCCTTTCTGGGAGCTGACCTAATGCAGTGAATCATCACTGAGTGTGTGTGTGTATGAGATCATGTAGATTTCCTGAGCTTGTGTGAAGCAAAAAAAACAGAAGTGTTTAATTGGCTTAAGGAGGCAGGCGAGTGTGTCCAGTGAGGTGGCTTCTTATGTGACTCATCTCTCTGACTTCAGCTGTCGCCACCAGGTATTTTGGGTAATCAAACACATGATTTAATGCCTTCCCTGCTTGCCCTTTTCAGATGACGAAGATGACAAAGATGAGGATGAAGAGGAGATCGATGTGGTGACCGTGGAGCACAAGCAGCAACGCAAACCTCGTCGACTGGTCAACACTCGCAAACCGGTGACCATAACGGTGCGGGCCGACCCCCTCGACCTGGGCATGAAGCGTTTCCACATCTCCATCCACCAACAGCAGCACAACTATGCTGCACCCTCGCCGGACACGCTCCCTCCGTCGGCTGAGCCCCCCCGGAAGAGAGTCCGGCAGGAGGCGTCCGCCCAGGCCACCCAGCCGCACCAGAACTCTCATTACCACCAGCCCCGGCCCGGCCACGCCCCTCTGAACTTAGACAGCAGGAAGTCTCATGTGACCGTGGCTGGAGTCAGGTCAGAGTCCCCTAACCTCAGCGCCTCCTCTCCTACCTCCTCCACGTCACCTTCGTCCCCTCCCTCCTCCTCCTCCTCCTCCTCCTCTTCCTCCTCGGGCTCCCATCCCCAAAGCTCCCCCACAAAGGCCCACTTCTTCTCCCACCTCTCCAGCCCTCAGTCCTCCGACTGCGAGGACACAGACAAACGCAAGGCGCACAACTTCCTCGAGCGCAAGCGAAGGAACGACCTGCGCTCGCGCTTCCTGTCACTGCGGGACGAGATCCCAGGCTTAGCGGACTGCCCCAAGACGCCGAAGGTGGCGATCCTGACGCGAGCCACGGAGTACCTGCAGCAGCTGCACGCCAGCGAGAGGCAGAAGGCTCAGGAGAGAAAGCAGCTGAAAGCCAAGCAGCTGCAGCTGCTGCAGAGGCTGGCACACCTCAAGCGATCCTGAGCGATGGGGTCGACTGTCACCACACACACACACTCACAGGACTGAGCGGGACTACATGAAGGAGGAAAAAAAAGACACTAATGTTCACTTTGAATTGGTCACGTTGGAATAGTGCGGGTGGATTATTATTTTTTTTTCTTTTCGTTTGTTTTTTATTTTTGTGGTTTGCACATTAGCTTCTGAGTGATTGACGAGGCCGTAAGCCGTTCAGGACAGCGAGCTAGGGACTGATTTTTACAGGGCATCTTACGGGCAGATTAATGTCCATGGTTACTCAATATAGGTTTGTCAAACTGTTATATTCCCCCTTGCTAAAAAAAACAAAACTGTTGCTTGCTACAGGAAGGCTTGTCGTGAATGCAGCAGCTTCTAGTTGGAAAAACTGCTGCAACTGTGCTGTTTAACTGCTGCATGGTCTGGTCAGACGTCTCCTTGATTGTGATAGAGCTTGATGTGCTTGCACAGCAGTGATGTCTCCTCTTTTCTATAAGTCTGAACGGTCCCTCTGCAGTCTACTTCAATTTTCTACTTCTCTACAGTCCCCTGCTTCTTAGCGCTTGGCATAAAACTTGTACAGTTTATCAAGTTGTGCCTTTTTTTTCTGCTCTGTTCTTTTCTCTCTTTCTCCATATCATCTAATCTCTTCCCTGCTTCTACTTGTTCAGTTCTTCACTTTTTTCCCCCTTTGTCAGCAGTTGGAGGTTTCTAGCTTCATGCTTGCTGATAATGGGAATGCAGGGGGCTGTAGTGGGACTACACTGAGCCATGCAACAATAACGCTACAACTGGAAGGACACAATATGTTCTGCACCTCTGGAATAGCTCAGGTTAAGTCCTAACTTCTGTGCCTGCAGGTTTCCATTCATAACTTAAGTGTTTTCCACTTGCCTCACAAGTGTTTTACAGCAGCAGCAGCAGCAGCAGCATCATGTTCATGTCACGGCCTGTTCTTGTAGCATTATTTGGAGAAAATGAAAAAATATATGTTGCCATGCAGGCATCGATTGGGATCCTATTTTTCAATCAACATCTGCAAAAACACTATGAAGATCTTTACCAAGATTTCACTTTATCTTTATTATTATTGTTGTGCCATGGAGACCAGCCAAAAGGTGAATGGTGGCTTCAAATGATCAACCAAAAGAAACTCATAGAGAATGGCTTAAATTGAATCTGTATGTCTAAGCAACATCAAAAATGCCAACTTTTGCTTGGAGATGAAGCCCACTGAGTTCCAACTGTACATTTCTTTCATCTTGCTGTCTGATATGTTTGTAAATTTATTATTTTTGTTTTGCATTTGATGTAATGCCTATAGAAGCCTTTCAATGTATGTAGACTATCCTGTTGGATGTTATGTATATAGTACCCTTACTGTACAGTCCCTTCCAAACCAAAACCAGAGCTGTCTACTATACTCATCCTAGTTTTCATTCGGCCCTGTGTCCTAAACCGGGGCCAAGCTTGCTGGCTTTTCAAAGATAACTCAAAGCTTCTATTTTTGTTAATAAAATGATTATGAAAAAGAGTCAAAATAAAACACTTACTGAACATCGATCACACTAGCCACTTTGTCACAACATTATTTTTTTTTCTCGCAATGCCTAATTGTTTTCTTGACTGTTCATTACTTTTTCTGTCTCTGGGGTTTCTTTATTTGTACAAGTCAGATTTGACAAAAGTTTTATACTATATTTTCCTACCGAGTTGTGTTTCAGTGTGAGCTAATGACTGTTTTTGTTACTGTAGCTGGCAGGGCTTTATTGGTGGTTATGTGCTGAAAATTGGCATGTATGCCCTGCTTTCTCTCTGCGGAGCGGAAAGCACCTGAATGCTCCTGTATTCAATCCAATCACTTTAGCAGCGCGCTCTTAAATCTGATGCGGGTGGTGGTGGTGGTGGAGGAGGAGGGGGGGTAGACTTAAGAGGATCTACCGATTAAACTTCTGGCTGTGTGTAGCCTTTAGTGACCTTAATGTTACTGCTTTCTCACTGCTTTTTTGCAAGCCTGGTGCTGCGTATTGTCCCATAAGCCATGCAAAAGAATACACTGTAGCCCTGGAACTAGTACTGTAAATGACTTTATCTTGGCGAGTAGCATACCCTGCACTTACCGGCACTCAGGAAAATCTCAAGTAGTCCGTAGCTCTTGTCATAGGGCCATAGGTTGTGCTTGAGGAAAACACCGCCTGCTGTAATATTGTGTGTGTGTGTGTGTGTGTGTGTGTGTGTGTGTGTGTGTGTGTACGCCAGATCCACACAGACAGACAGAGAGCATTAGATCATGATGCACTTGGTTGAACAACAGGATATCAATAACGGTGGTGGTCAGATCCTTTATTTAAGTTAACGTACGTATACCCCACTGTGAAAATACTCTACTACAAGTAAAAGTATTATCAGGAAAATGTACTTAAAGTATCAAAAGTAATGCTAATCATTGTGCAGTAAAATTGTCCCTGTCAGTGTTTTACTGTTATATATGATGTTTTTTTGGATTAATATTCCTGCAGCATTAATGTGTACATTGTGATTTAGCTTTTATATAATGGTAGTTCAATCTGCTGCAGTGGATCTTGGTCTACAGTATTTGTTTGCAGTGTAAGTTAGTGTAAGAACCACTTATCGCTCAGAAAAACATGCATTTTCTAGCTAATCCAAGGAGGTTTAAATATTTTATTTAGCTTTCTCAACTCAAAGACTTCATCTTTCGGTTTATCACAAACATTAAAAATCACCAAGTGAGACAATAAGGGGACGAAACACTGTAAAGTGAAAAGCAACGAAAGCTGTCAGACAAACATGGAATGGAAATACTCATGTAAAGAACAAGTACCTCAAAGTAAAAGTACAGCGGTAAATGTACTTAATTACTTTCCACCACTCATCATTGGTGTTTCCCTCTCCCTTCCTTCTGAATCATCTGAAATATATCTGCTAATTAATTCAGCACAAACCACCATTAGCTCTGATCTTATTTTATTTTCCAATAAGGTGCACCCACAGCAGTGGTTTGCCCCATTTTGTTTTCTTTAATTCGTTTGACTTGCGTTGGTCACTGGTCACTGCTTTTGGCACAGTCATGGTAGCAGCAGTGGACGTTGCTTACTTACTTTGGGAGTTGAACTATGGTGATTTTTGGAGCCTTTGTCTCAGCACTTTGTTTTTTTCTGTACCTCATAAGCCTCTGTGTATGAAGAGCAAGTCAGAAAAATAATAAATTCATGGTTTGGCATCATAAATAACTGTATCCGTTTGTCTCTTTTACACACACAAGAAGAATAATGATCATCTCGACATATATTTGTTATATTTTAGCTGTACATAGCTACACTTAAATCCAGTGTTCTCAATCTCGGTGTTATTGTTTTGCACATATTTGTTTTCCATCAAAACCACCTGTATGAGTGAACACAGACATCTCCCTCCGCTCACCCTCCCCGTCCACCATTTGTTCTGAGCAGTCTCCAAGGTAACTAATCCTGGCATCTTTGCCATGGCAACAGGCATCTTTGCTCACTGCTGCAGAGCTCCGACAGTTTCCATAGAAACAATACTAACTCTTCTGCAACCCTCTCCTGTAAAAGACACTCCATGAATGTCATGAACAACCTGAGCCTGATCACAAATGCAGCAACGAGGACATACGAGTCTGTTCAGACGGTCTTGTTGACTGCTGAGTGTTCTGTTTGAACTGGTTTTAATCAATAATGGACAGGAACCAATCAGAGCGTTTAATTCACATCATTAGGCTAAAATGTTAAAATCGTTACACTTATTTCGTCTCCGAAGATGAAAGACCCCCCTCATCAATCAATGTTTCCACAGTAACGGCTGCACGTTGCCTGGGAAACGGAGCCCCTCCTCTCATCTCTACGCCCACTGCGCATGCGCGCCGGCGTCAGCTGGGGCAAGAGAGGAAGCAGCATCATGGCGGCGTCCGCTCGCAGCGTGCAGTGCGCCTTTCGCAGAGCTATGGTCCCGTCGTTGGTGGTGATTTTAGGAGCTACCGGCACCGGAAAGTCCAAGCTGGCGATCGAGATCGGGAAGCGGCTCCAGGGAGAAATAATCAGCGCCGACTCCATGCAGGTAGGAAGACTGCTAACACGAGGAGGGAGACCTTGACATGGCAGCCATAAGCCCTGCAGACTGGCATCTGACTCTGAATGTGCAGCTGCATGTCTCTGCGAAGGGAGAGCAGGCGATGACAGGTCATAATGTGGGAAATGACAGTAAACATGCATTATAACCCGACCTCTCCTCTGCCAAGGAAGAGTTCAAGGTCTGCACTAAACCCTCAGCTGAGACATATGGAGACAGCAGCACACCAGCAGCATCTGTCTGCATTGGACCCAGCAAGCTAGAGACAACATGACACATCACAAAGGCAACACAGCAAGCAGTAAAAGCACAACTTTAACAAGAGACACACAAGGGGAAGAGAGTGGATCAGCTCATGTTTGACGGCAGTGCTTGTTCCTCGTCGTCTTTTGCTCCATTTTAACACCTTCCTCTTCTTCTGGTATTAAAACCGATGACAACAAGCATGTTTTTATGAAAGATTTAGTGACCATTTGAATGACATTATTGTTTAAGTTTGGTGTGACATCGCCGTACAATGAAATCCTGATAATCAGGTGTTAAAAACAGGAAGAATAGAGCAAAAGGAAATGCAAGACAGCGGTGTAGTGCAGATATAGAGAATATACCTACTTATATTTAATTTGGCATTGTCTTTACCTACTTTCTTCTTTCCTAGGATGGTGAAGGCATGACATAGTTGTCCAATTTTCACGAGTAAATGGAGGAATACTTCACTCTAGATGCGACATGTTGTCTCACCCAACTGTGCGTCAGTATTTATTGTTTCTAACGTTCATTTCAGGCGGCAGAAGTTAAGTGACAAATACTACTGGCCTATTTTTGAGTGAGTTAAATATGCAAAAGTACTCTTACACATGTTTATAACAGGGTGTTCATCCTCTGCTGGTCAGGCTTTAAAAAGGTTTAGGGCAGAAATTAAGACCACTTCTGCAGACATCTCTGGATGCAAGGTACACTTTAAAAACATCTACCGTTTACAGTGTATATCATGCAAACTAAAGATAAACCGTACTGTAAAAACAGCACGTAAGTAGTAACTACAAAGTGTAATAATAGAGAAATAATCACTCTTAAAGTGAGTAAATGAGCTTAAATAAATAATGTAATACAAAAATAGGACTTGAATGAAATCAAATCTGACAAAGTGTTTTTGCAGAGACAGATATTTAAGACAGGACGTCGACTATATTCACTCCATATACTGGAACCTGCGTCAACTTCAAAATAAATGTCACTTTGCTTGGAGGACAAATACAGCAGTGACTGTTAAATATACTATTTAGGGCATGTGATAACTGTTTTAGGATATATTGTACTGGCTCTGTTCTAATTAAAGCAGCAGAGTCAAACTGAACAGAGATCAGTCTTGAGTTAGTGTATGCTGTAACATTGAAATGCTGTCGTAAAGACATTTATAGGTTCATTCATTACTGCGTCTTTTATTGCTAATCTGGTCGCAATATAAATAATCACACCGAACAGGAAATAGTTAAAGGTTTATATGTCAAGCAGTAAGATCTGAGAGCTGCTGTGTGACGACAGGATAATCAGTGTGTGTGTGTTTGTGTGTGTGTGTGTGTGTGTGTGTGTGTGTGTGTGTGTCAAAGCCGCGACATTTAAAAAAACTCTCTTTGCTCCTCGCTCTCTCCGCCCCGCCTTCCGCTTTGGTTCTCAGGCTCCGTTGCCACAGCAACCAGAGGGCACGCACACAAAAGAAAAGGTTGCGTTCAGGTTTGAGTCTGGGTCACAACAGACCACAGCGTGGACACACACACACACACACACACACACACACACACACACACACTTTAGTGACAGCACAATTACAATACGCAGTCACACCGTGTGCACACTTTCATCACCTTTCTCCTGTTTCAGCACCACCTTTCTTCCCCCTCCTTCCCGCCTCATTGTCCTTGAGAGTATGTGTGTATATATATATGTGTGTGTGTGTGTCCCTGCAGGGAGCGCCTCTTCCAGCAGTCACCTGGTACTGGGTAAACTGGGTTACGCTAATAACATTTCAGCCCAGAATATCTCAACGACCAGCCGCCCTGGTGGAGAGAAACAGTGGCCTAGTTACAGCACAGCAGCCCCAGCCTATCCCCACAATCCCTGGCCTTGTTGCTACCCTCCTGTTGGTGTGTGTGACAGCGAGGGAAAAGCGAGAGAGAGAGAGAGAGACATGCAGACATGAAGTGAGTGTGTGAGAGACTGCTTATGTGAGAATAAGGCTGTGTATAGGCTAGAGCTGGCCTGTGTTGTCTTTGGGATAGGAAACAGTCTGGTCTTGTTTGGGAGAAAGCAGCATTGTGCTGAGCTGGTGCATATTCAGCGCCGTGCTACGCCGGCTCGGCAGCTGATAGTGAATGGACACGCTGTGGCCACTGGGAAGTGTCTATTGTCCAGGGGAGAATTGGTTCCCACACTCCCTAACACTCCTATTGTGTTATTACCACCCCCACCTCCTGCCCGTGCCCCATGCCCCCAACCCACAGTTCATTGGACATGCATTGGATATTATTCACTCGTTAAATGAACATGCTATCCATGGCACACACACACACACACACAAGTGCTTGGCTGTACTGTCAGTGAATGAGGCACTGCCAAATAGTGTAAAACTGTGGTTCCCAAAATGGGGGTTCAGGGACCCGCAGGGGTCCTGCCGCTGTTCTCTCACCGCCTAGAAGCTAGAATTATGGGAAAATGTGTGAGTGTATATATATACACTTAGAAAGTGAGTGTGAAGTCTTAAATTAGCCAAGTCTTTTTTATTTCACTCAGATAATAAGAGCACCATATTCACAGTTAAATGAAGCCAGAACTGAGTGTGCGTTATTAAATTTAACGTAACCGAAGCTTTTGCCCTTCCTTTTCTTTGTATCTCACACTCACCTTATTTAATTTTTTAAATCATTCTCTGATTATCTTGCTGTTTATATTAAATCCGTTTTTAATCATCATGCAGGTGGCTTTAAAGAAGTCTTAAATGTGGCTGTTTGAAATCATCTGAATGTCTCACCCTGTCTTAGTTACAACCTGTATACATCATGGGCTTACTAAATCTCTGGTTCTCAAACTGTGGTATGTTTACCAGGGGTGGTACGCAACCTCCTTGTAGTGATACTTGGAGAAATCCTTGAAATGCTTTTGTAAAAATGAAATAAATTAATTAAAAACCATATTACACTAAAAAACTACAACATTTGGAATGAAAATTAATGTAATTCAACACAAGTTTCCTTTGTTTCAATATCACATAATACTAACATTCGTAATCATAATAGTGGTACTTGGAAAGTTGCATGTTTTCCGTCACATGAAACAAACGGAGGTGACTGGATATATGGAACACACTTCGGGTGTCATTGTCTCTCGTTGCCCCTAGATGAGACTGGCTCGTTCTTCTAAATGAACGTCTGTGGTGTGCAATGTGGACGGGTTTCTTGACATCAAAACATTTTCAAGCCGTTGTCGACTGCCTTTCAGGTAGTGTAGGACTGTGGGAGAGAGGTGGTATTAAACGGGTGGAGTGTGGAAAACTTTAGGCTCTGCTTAGGCGGATGAATGCCCGCTTAAAGTTCAAGCTTTTACAACCAAAGTGGAAAACTTAAGAAATGTATTTATAGTAATGTCAAGGTGATGAGTCGCTGTCGCGCTCATTGTTTGATATGCGCGAGTTGTAGAGTTTAATTGGTTGAATCAGGCTTTTGATGAGCCGTAATGGATAGACATTTGCTAATCAAGTGTCACCTCAGGGGGAGCGAGGATGATTTATCCTGGCGTTGCCTACTGACAACGCTTTACGAGGCATTATTGGTAATAAGAAGCATTTGACATGGACAGTGACAGGAACGGGATCCAGTGAGTGCACTTCAGAGGTGATTCATGTGAGGAGTGCTCAGACTGAAACATTAGACCAGTTTACTCTGAGCCGTGATCATCGTTCATGAGCTGCCTTGTTTATGCTCTGCTGCACGTTACATAAGTGAAATATACTGTGGAGTTCCCTGTCTCACTCCTCATTTTAAGGATATTGGCAGCTACTGGGCCGCTGCCAGCGTGCAGGCTGTCCATGTTTTTACCCATTTCTTGCACTTAGGCCAACATCTTGTACCCTGACAGCGGTTAACTCATATCCAGATAACAATATGTATGTGCATATGCTTTAACTCACAAGAGATTTTCATATCTGTCTTATTTCCTGTTGTATGTCATTTATTATTTATTATTCCCATCCATAGACTCTCCATACTGTTTGGCATGATTCTTATGTACATGGTAAAAGAGGTTACAGGTATTCGAGTCTGTTGTGGGGACCGGTCTGTGGCAGTATGCAAACAACATTTTTTCTGGTCAGACCTTTCATAACCAAACCACATCCATTTGACTATTTTAGGTACGAGCTCTCTGTTTTGGCATTGGAGTCCTTATCCTGTTTGGCTCTACCCCGTTCTGTGTCAGATTCACTTGCCACCATGTTCGTTTGTGTACACAAACATCCTGCCTGCAGGCTCCATTCATAATGTGGGACTGTGTGCATCATCCAAAAGAGTTTCCCAGGACACAACGAAATAAATGACAGAGCTTAATATGAAATGAAAGACATTTTGCTACCATCAAGATACAAATTGTCATCGCACAGCCCTACTTGCACTTTGTAACCACTACTTATGAAGTTGTGGTCTGAAAAATCTGACCAGACCACTGACTGTTTTTTTTGTGCACTTTAATTAAGGAGTATAAACAGCACTTCATGATTCACAATTCTAATTAAACATGTTGGGATTCTGTAATATCGTGATGCGAAGTTTTAGGTGTGCTTTATGAACAATCCGCTCACAGGTCACGGATATTTCAGTTTCCCAGGAACACTTGAACAGGCCGTGCTTGGAGCTGCTGTGTAGCTTTTTACCGGACAAAAGAAATATAACTTAATGTTCGCTGCCGCGCATTTCCGATCTCAAGAAAGTGTTTGAAACAGTAAAATGGATGGAAAACAGTTAATGAGTAAATGAGCCTAAATTACACAAAACGATTTTTCTTTTCTGTGCGTGAACAGATTTCTCATGTTTATGCACAGCCACCTGTTTGCTGCATTAACTAATAACACATTGTGACCACATGACAAATTGTTTGACTGCATTGGTGTGTTTGAGTTATGTGTGGGCATGGCTTTAGGGTATCATACTAAAGGGCCATCAGAGGTCCTTGGGGCTAATTTAACAGGTCATGCACATGCACATGCACCATTATTTCAGATTGTGGGACTATTGGACGTAGTGGTGGCCGGTGACCCTTTGCTTTATGAGTGCATGAAAGAAGGATCTTCCGTATTCTATCAAAGACAAAATGAGCGGTGAAAATTGCGACAAAGAAAGACAATTTGTCAGGCTTGTGGTTTTCTGTTGAATGTGAGAAATGGGCCTGAAGAGCAGGAAAGCTGTCATGTGTCATATTGGTCCTTATAATCCCATCAAACTGGAATGAAGGAGGTCTTTCTAAGACCTAAAATCAACCAAAGGCTCATTTGTCTTTCAGGTCGTATATATTTGGAAATGTGGTAGCCGCTGCATGGGATGCTCATTCTTTCATAGGATATGCTTATCATTGGGCAGAGGTTGCTGTGCACATACACCAGCACCAACTGCGTATCTGCGCATTAAACACATCCTACACTGAAAAACTGTGCAGCAATGTGTTATATCCCTCTAATTCGCGTGCAGTCATCCCTCCTCTTCCTCCTCTCTCTCTCTCTCTCTCTCTCTGTCACCACCCACTGTCTCTCTATCTGTCTGGTGTGGCTATGACCTGTCTGGGCTTTGACGTATCTGTTTGTATTGTAACTGAGGCGATGTTGCCTCCCACATCCGATTTATGATGCATCTTTTTAAGCAATCTAAGCCTGTGTAGGAGCGAGCCAAAAAAGAGGGCTGATTAACTCTTATTTTTGTTGTGTGTGTGTGTGAGTGTGTAAATTGCAGTCTGCGGGTGTGGTGATGCGGTCACTGCTACAGTAAAGCAGCGAGGGAGAGGAGGATGGCAGGATGGAGGAGGAGGAGAAGGAGAAGAAGGAGGAGGAGGGGAAACAACGCCATGAATGATTTATTAGTCTGGCATTACTGGGCCATTCCCCACAGAGAGACACAGAGAGGAGAGGAAGATGGAGGGATAAATTGTTGAAGGATGGTGCCTTGAGGGGGAGGGAAGGAAGTAAGGAAGGGGTAAAAAGAGAAAATAGGCGGATAGGTGTTTGGTTGTGAGTGTAAGGGAGGAAAGGATTGAGAGAGAGGGATAAAAATAAAACAATGCAGCTCACAGTTTGGCTGTTGAATGTGTGTAGAGACATGTCCAGGGGTCAGAATAAGGACGAATTGTGCTGTCTTCCTCTCTGGACCAAAGTCAACTGATGACAGCTGACTCTGCTATTGTTTTTCATCAAAACTTGTAACATTTTGCCATTTTATGGCTCAAAATTTGCAAAAAATTTAAGTCAAGGACATAATTTTCCCCCAGTATTTTAAGGGGAAGAAAACCCACTGAAATGTAATTTATCATCACAGGATCACTGAAACCAAAAACTATGAAGTATTATTGAATAATTATAGGGGACTCAGCCAATACACAGTACAGATGATCCACTTTAAATAACCCTCAACTGCTCCACAAAAGAGCAATGGTGCGCAGACGATTATGAGACAGGAGTCGTTTGTGAACTCGTTGTTCTGCAAGCGACTGAGCTAAAGAGCTCGCTGAACTGACAGTAAGCTGAAAGAGCTTTTTTCCCCCCTCCCTCTTCAATAAAACTCTTAATTGAACGACATGATGTGTGACCTCGAGAACAAACTGCCAGGGGGGGGGGGGGAATGGCACAGCACGGAGAAACTAGAAAAGACGGACACTAGTTCTAACATGTTCCTAGCTGGATAGTCTGTTTGGTAAATGAAATTTTTGTTAACGTTGGCAAAACTTCCGGTTTGGCAGTAAAAGCAGGAAAACATGTCACACTGTGGTTTTACAAAGACTCGTGGACTATTTCTTGGTTACAGCCAGTAACTTCCTGGAGACTTGTTGTACGAGGTTCCTAAGAAAACCAGCAGAGACTTCCAGAAATGACTGAGTCAAAAAGAAAATGTTTTTACACTTTTTCACTTTAAAAGTGTTGGTAGGTGGGCCAACATTTGCTTGAGGTAGATAGTGGACAGATATGAGAGTGGTATCAATCTAAGCAACGTCTTTAAAAGTCCAAAAGGTCCAAAGGCAATGGAATGGAATAAAATAATTATTAGTATGTTTAGTATAATAACCTGAAAATAAAATTGTTGTGTTTTTGTTGTCTTAAAATTACCCCTTTATATCTACAGTGGGTCCTCTTCCGTGGAGTCCGCCATGTTGAATTCACGATTTTTCTACAGTAGCCCAGAGTAGACAAAGCAAACTCTGATTTAGATATATGGATGTTTGCTTTTAATGTGAATTTGGCAGACAGAGTTTTTCCTACATGCTTGGAAAGAGAGGGTGAGGCGTTGGAGAGTTATTCAGTTGGTTGAAGTCTGCAACTTCACCACTAGGTGCCGCTAAATCCTACACACTGGACCTTTTTAAGAAAGTGATGAGTGGAACAGACTGTACGTAACTGTATGTGGATCAGTGGTCAGTGATGCACAATCTGCAAAATGTAATCACAATCCCATAAAATGTGCATGTATAATATGTTTTTTGTGTGGTCTTCTGTAGTGATCTCTGGTCAGAAAGCAACATTTTCCAACAAATACTGGCAAACGTTGGTCTAACACGACTCTAAAAGGTCCGCTTTATCCCCCTTTATCCTCTTTTTGGCCGTGTCTGAATCTTATTTTATGTCTCAATGAGTGTTTGTTCTCTGCGTCTCTTTCTTTACTCCTCACCCCTCTCTGTCTCTCTTGCCCTCTTTCTTTCATTTGCCAATGCTCCCCCCTTATTTATGTGGCAGAGGAACAGCTGTCTCGTGCGGGGCGTAAGGTTGGCCAGGCAGGCTGGCTGCAAGGCTCTGCAGGGCTCAAACACTGAGCTCATTGTACTCCTGCACGCACGCACACACACACACACACACACACACACATTCCTCCCTTACTCACACACAAGTGGTCACATCCATTGACATCCATTTAAAAGCGAGACAGGAAGGAGTACGCAGCTGAACCCACATTAGCTGGGTTTCCATTGAAGTATATCAGTGTGAGTTCTGACGTTTGGAATTAGAGATGAACACATTGTTGAACCATTTCCCAGAAAGACTTCTTCCTGATTTTATCACATTAAGATTGAAACGTATATAGAAAAGACACATGATCACTAATAGAAAACTGCTCAGTGCATTCTCTTGTTTGGTCTTCAGATGGTGTGAAATATGACCAGAGCGACGACTTTCTCAGCAATAATCATTTCTTTCTCCGTGTTTTGTCTACATCTTCCCTCCAACCTTAATTGAATTTTTTGGAATTATGAAATGTTCAAAATAAAAAAAAAAGCTTGACAATTAGTCGCTCAATCAGCTCCTTTTATTGTGACATCTTCTTTCCTCCAGAAGATGAGTGTAAACATGATTAGCCTTGTTGATTTTTATGTCTGATTTTTTTTTTTTCTCTCTGACTCACAGCTCGAACATCGCCGCAATTTGTAGCTCATTTCCACCGCCTCGAACTGGAAGTCTTCATTTCTTTCTCATTTTCTCTCTCATTTGCATTTTTCTCTTCATATCTTCCACTCAAGTGGCTCTTTTCATTTTTTTTCTGCTTTACACTCTGCTCTTCTTCTGCCTGCTTTCATTCTTGGGTCTCCTCGTCCTCGTTAAGGCGAAAATTAAAAATCATTGCAGTCTGTTTTTTTGCAACGCGCTCACACGAGAGAGCGCATAAACGTACATTGAGGGGTGGTTACGTAACATTTAGCTGTGTTCTCTCAGTGGTAGATAACAATGAGATCAAAATAAGAGGGAGATTGAGAGGGGGAGGAAACTTTACTACTGTTGGACAGAAAGAAAGCAGAGTTTAAACCAAGGGGGCTGTGGAAGAAGGGATGGAGATGAGAGTGTGGATAAAAAACAAAACAAGTTATAACTCAATAAAAAACAAAAGCACAATACAAGATATTACAATACTTATAACTCTAAGATGCTGTGAATCTACTTGAACTAACTTTCAGTCTTGGCGTAGGAAACAGTAGCTGACAAAATCTCACCATATGGTCCATTTAGTAGCTGTTATCAGTCGTATCACACGATCTTCCACGGCAGATGCCCGCTGTTATGAAGTCTAAACTTTTTATCCAAGATGGACGAGAAGTCCTTAAAGTGCTCATGAAAGAGAAAAGAAAATAATGCTTTAAAAAGAGTTTTGTCTTTTCACCATATGGGAGGGGTGACAAAAGTTCGTTAGTTTGGGGAGGTCTGTGGCTCGAAAAGGAGACACCAAGTGTCGCTTTCTCTTTATTTTAAACACTTACACCAACTGGATGCCAACCTATATCTCTTAGCATCTCTATCAGTCTTTTCTCTCACCATTATTCTACCATCCATCTGCTACCTATCATTCTGTCTACACTCGGTACAATCTGTGTGAGAGAGCGAGCGAGCGAGCGAGCGAGCGAGAAGTGAAGGCAAAGGAGGGGTGGTGGTGGATAATGTGTGCAAATTTGTCAGGGAGCATCCTGTTCTCTCTAACAAGTACACAGCGCTCTTCTGTCTCCTCTTATGTCCGTTCAACTTTTTCTCTCTCGTCCTCTCCGCAACACATACCCCACCTCCCCTTTTTACCAAAAAGCCCTTCAAACCTTCACCCCTCCTTCATTTACTCCCCGTCTCCTTCATCTATCTGTCCGTCCATCCATCCGTGCATCCATCCCTACCTTGGCTGACAGTGGTGTCGTGCAGAGAAGCAGTGAATAATTTATCAGGCTGGGTTGTTCTGCCCTGCCCTGCCCTGCTCCCCATTTTTGGCTTGCCGCGGTGCTGAAGAACATTTGGTGAAGTACACGCAATTCACACGCACTTTGACCGAGGATATGATCAATAACCCGCACAGCTGCATTGTTTACCCACTGCATGTATGTTTGGTTGAACAGTGTGTAATGTCGTAACGCCTTGAAATATGAGATTGAGACTACCGGATGATGCTTGGTAACAAAGTTGAGACGTATTCAGGATGCGGGCACGCATTGTAATACAGAATGAACAGAAAGAGTTGAGACAAGATAAAACTGTATTACCTGGTTCTCGTAGAGCTAGGTAGTCCTAATGAAGTAGGTATGACGAGGAAAAACATTTTCTTACCCAACTCTGTTAGTTTGCTTAGTTAACATACATTTTTAAATAGTTTTCGTTTGCAGTTACAAGAGAAAATGCTTTTAGGGTAAGGACTAACCAACCTGTTTGCCAAACGTAATCCTATCTCAGCAACATTGGCTGGAGTTCCTGGAGTATAAACTTCCCCGAATCCAATAACGAGCGCGGTAGAAGTGGTAATGTTAGCCTACACGCTGATGGCAGTGATCCAGAGCCAGCTTCAACACACTGTGTAAACACTACACAATGGATGTGTTAGTAATGATATAGTGTTAGTTAACGTGCCAAGTCTTGGTCTTAGAAGTAAAACTTTGGTATTGCAGCTTAGTATAGAGCTGATAAACCCACCGGTAACTAAAGCATTGCCTCCAGTTTCAGAGTGCAATACCACAGTCATGAATATGGACAGTTGTACATGTGTATTTGTTATGATTACATTACTTAGGATCAAAAATTAGTGAGTCGACAACTTTGCAACAGCCAAACATCAACACAAGACATAGGAGCCAGCTAATATTACTTACTAGTCCAACAGCAAGAAGCCCAGCTGTCTGCATATCAGCATTTTTCACAAAACTTTGGCCAACGACTAAAAGTTAGCCCCAGATTTACTCACATCTAGCAGCCTCTTGCCCTGTCACTCTTTTTCTCTTGTCAGTTTCTTTCATTAATGCCCTGTTCGGACTTTTCGCCTGTAGAAGCTGCTGATCTCGGTTACATTGCCCGCTTTCCCAGCTCTGGTTCTAGCACGACACCAGCTCTGCTCCATGTCAGCCCATACCCTCGGGCCTGAAACCTTTTAAAAAAGACTTATTGAATGTCGAGTATCTCTTACTACAGCCCCAAGACTTTCCATTTCTAGTTATGGTTGTTAAGCTATAATTGGACAGTCAGTGTTTGGTGGAGGGTTTTAGCTAAATGGTCAATTCACACACTCGTGACAATTCTTTTCAAATTGTAACCTCTAAAAAAGACGCGTTACTGACCTTCCCTGCTCTCGTTCCTCCTACTACACACTTCACTGCATCACAGCTGACCTAACTTCACAGAGAGTCTATTCACAGTCTGAAAAGTAAAAAATCGTAACTCACAATATGTCGTTTGTCTTGAAATGTGCATCACTTTCACAGAGGGGAAAAAAAACCTCAGGAGTAAAAGTCAAGAGTGACTTCATTCATTTTTTCACATTGTAAAAATAATACTTGTATTCATTTGTGCTTTAGTCCCAATAGCTGTTTGGCTGCTTAAGATTAAAGGCTGTATTTTCCTACTCAGTAAGAATAGAGCGCTTCACTTTTAAGATTTTTGTTTTTTTTTACTCAAATCAAGTATGACTCCAACTAAAAGTTTCAGCCTACTGGTAAAATTGTTTAGGAAGTTTTTGACTCAGAAGGATTTTTCATAAAGTTTTCCTGGCAGCTTCAGGCTGATTCACATTCGAGGAGCCACACAGACATAGTTTGAATGGTTGATGATAGACTATACACAGATGCTGTGCAGAAGACGAGGCCATAAAGGTGTTTTTACATGATAAATGAGGAGTAGATGTGGATGTTTTGCTGTTTTGCAACTTGCTTATTGGCCTCATAACCTGCAAAAAAGATTCAAAAGGTTGAGAACAAAGTTGAACTTCTGTTTCTTTGCAGTCAAAATACTGTTGTATGATCATGGTGTAAAAGTCATGCTGCTCCATCTTGAGTACCCAACTACACCAAACTGCTTTGAAGGTTTGATGGACCAACACCACTGAACATGTCCGCCTGCATTTGTTTTGGAGCTCTATGGTCAAAAAGTAAAAGAGGAATTGGTGCTTTTATCAAAGATCCTTGGCTGGTTATGGTAATATGTTCAGTTTAAGCCTCCGAACAAGAGCCAAGAGTTGAAACACAACTTAAAAACAGCACTTTTATCAGCCTCAGTCATTTGCTGTACTGTTGTGTCATGAGCAACTGTGCTCAGGAGTTATCCTTGCTTGCTTGCAAGGAATATACACTACGACAAGACAAGTCACTGCTTACCTTGATCACGAGTCTGAAGTTGTACAGTGGATTCTCCCAAACTGCAGTTCCCACCTGTCACTTGCAACTAGTTCACGAAATCTGCATCTTCTTTTTTCCTTTTATCCGTTGCAATATTTAAAACTAATCCACCAACTAAATAAAATCAGAACGTGTCTCAAATGCAACATTTATTGGACAAGCAGCTGCTTCACAGTACAAGCCAGGGCAAGCAGTGTGCCAGAGAAGGGTGTTAACCAGAGACTAACAGCAGCAAAAGTCAGCAACTCCTATATTATACTAGAATCTACCAAAAGCTGAATGTAGTCACTTGTCGATCCATGACAGTGCCATACCACCCCACTATACCAGCAAGCTCATAGAAATAAAACATTATAATCACCATAAACAATGCAGTTAAATCTTCAAAATATAGCTAAATACCGCCCCAATGGTTCACACATTTAGGTGAATGACTTTTATACCTCATTACCTCATATACTTTATACTGGCAACTTGCCTCTCGCCCAGTGTCAGCTGGGATCGGCTCCAGCCCCCTGCAACCCTGATAAGGATAAGTGGTTATGGAAATGGATGGATGGACTTTTCTACCATTGACTACTCACTGTTGAACAGAAAAAGTAACTTGTTTTTTTAATGTATAACGTGTGCTGGACTGTAAAGGGAGAAATGTAAATACACTCACAAAGCACATAAACTTCAGGACAATCCTCATTGGAGTTGGATTTTCAGAATAGTCAAGGACGTTGAACAAGACTTTGCTTGAGTGTAATTGATGGGAAAAGGCCTTTAGACAATTCCCTACATCCCAAGGCATCCTTTAAAACTCTCCACTCTGTGTGTGTGTGTGTGTGTGTGTCTGAATACTGTATACTGAATACTACTGTACGACACTCGGCTGTCAAATTCCACAAGGGAGCCCCCTCGCTGGGTGATGTAAAATGGACAGAGGAGGTGTGTATCATAATTTACAGGGATGGTCGGAGCCATTTCACATGGACGACGAACAGCGCTCCTCATTCCTTCCTCTGTAACAGCCTCCAGCTTCTGACATAGACAAATACGCACACACCACTACTAGCACAGATTTCAATCTCTTGACCTATATAGCTGTATATATACCTATATATGTCTGTGTTGTCCAGGTTTTATGCTTTCTAGGAAACCTACTTACTACTATCTCCCTATTTTTTTTATGATGGCTCTTATTTACTTTATGTTTTTCCCCTTCAGGTCTACCAGGGCCTCGACATCATTACCAACAAGGTGACAGCTGAGGAGCGCGCTCAGTGCAGACATCACATGATCAGCTTTGTGGACCCGTTGGTTAGCAGTTACACGGTGGTGGACTTCAGGAACAAAGCGCTGTCTCTGATATCCTTTTCCTGGAAGCGTGTTAGGGCAGAGGGCAAAATATGTTCCTTATCACCTCTATCACACCCTCTAATTAGTAAAAGTTAATTTGACTTTTAATAATTGGTCTGCGTAGAAGGAGATCTGCTATGTCCTCGCGTGTGTCTCGCTGCAGATGTTGCACTGAAAATGAGAAGAGAGATATCACTAGAGACGATATTTATAGAGGAGTCTGTGTCTGTAATGCGTCTCCACAGACACACACACACACACCCACCCACACATCAGCACACACACCCACACACATACACACACACTCTGGGCAGTCCCGCAGACACCGGCCATCACACAGATGTGGAGAGAGGAGGCAATAACTAGAGATGGTATTAATAGATCAGGAAGGCATGCACACACATGTACACACTTCTCTCGCACACACACACTCTCACCATTGCGGCGAGGGGATGCGGTAGCTCCAAGAATAGGCTCCGTGCAGCGCGAGCCTGCTGGTGGGAAGAAGGAGAAATGGAAAGAGATGAATACAGATTAGAATGGATAGAAGCAGGGTGGAGGAGTTTAAACTGCAAAGCAGGAAAGAGAGAGACGACGGAGGGGAGACGAGGAAGGAGAAGGAGCGTGTGTGTGTGTGTGTGTAGTTGGAGAAGGCTGACAGGCTTGAGAAGTTCAAAGACGCAGGACTTAATGACGCATCATCAGCTATCAATCCTTCACTCAACATGCCACTCACATAAACCTCCTCTATCCAAACCCCCTCCTTCTGTTTCTCTTTTACTGCCTTCAATCTTCCAGCCCTCTTTCTGTTCTCCCCCCCCCTCGATTTTCCTTGCCGTTTGTCAGCGATCACCCTCGCTGTCTCTCCCATCTCCTCCTCCTTTCCTCTGCAAACACAGCGATGCAGCCCTCTCTGGTGTGTGTGTGTGTGCGTGTGCGTGCGTGCTAGAGAGAGAGGGAGAGATAGGCCTTTATCTTGTTTCACTGGTTATTTGATTATCCCTGAGTAGGGAAGGTGGGCAGGGGAGGAAGAGAGGGAAAGAAAGGTGCAAGATGAGAGGAGATGCGACAGAAAAGGAGAGAGTAAGTAAGTGAAATGAGGTGTGGCGTCGTCTGTTTGACCAGTAAGGATTTTTAAAAATTCCAATATTGATGTTTTTGTGTTAATTTAGGAGGTGAACCAAACTGTGTGTGAGCTGATGAATGAGTTGGCGATAAAAGGACAGTATTGCCTCTTTTGCTGCAAAAAGAAAAAAATAACAAAATGTCCCTGTTGATGTCTTAAAATTGTTTTTTGTTCAAAGACATTTACTTTAATATCATAAAACTGTGACTCCCATCTTGTGGGTCAGGACCCCTCTGGTGAGTCACAGCACAAAT
Source organism: Larimichthys crocea (assembly GCF_000972845.2). NCBI lineage: Eukaryota > Metazoa > Chordata > Actinopteri > Sciaenidae > Larimichthys > Larimichthys crocea. Next base: position 44,938,630 of record NC_040023.1, on the reverse strand, counting down.
CAGAGAGGTCACGAGATGATTAATGGGGTAGGAAAGAACAAAAAAATAGTTTGGCTACAGAACTTTAAATTAGTTTTTCCTTTTATAAAATATTGGATAGTTTAAAGTCTGTGTAAAGTCAGAATAAATATGTGTTCTGAGTTTGTCAGACCAAAGGAGAAAGTGCTATTAACCACCCAGCAAAATTTGAATGATTAAAAATATGAAATTAGAATTAAAATTAAAAAAGAGCAGCAGCAGCTCCAGGACTGTGGGGGCGTGTCCGCAAAGCAAATTTCCGTCTATACATTAAGTCAACTGCAGCTAAAACAACCAGGCAATTGAGTATTTACCTCATACACTTGTTATATTAAATGGTCACTGTATCATCATGTCAGCCTCACTGCACTCTTTAAACACTGACAAGAAGAAGGAATCCTTCAGTCAACGTACTGATCTTAATACTTCTGTTGCAGTCGTCTGTATAATGTTACACTCTGTTATTGACCTTAAATGGTGTTGTTCTTTTCTGCTGAGGCATTTTCTTTTATAGGCCACATACGGTGTTGATGCATGGAATCATTAAGAGGACAGATCCTGCATGTGGAGGTTTTTGCTGATTTCCTGCATTTTTACACAGTTTTTGCAGCTGTGTGTGTGTGTTTTATTTATTTTTTTTAAAACGTGGTTCTTCAGGTTAGATATTCGAAAACAAACATACTCCCACTTAAGAAGAGATTGCCAACACAATGCTACATTAAGGAATTATAATTTTGCAGAAATGTCTTCTTCTGTATGTCTCGAGTGTTTGCTGTTATTTGAGCAATATTTCAAGTTGGATCCTCACTGAAAGTTCATATAATAAAAATCCATTCAACAATAATCCTATGAACATTAATAGCCTGAGCAATTTAGAAAAATGCAACCGGCAGCCTCTCACAGTCACTAATTAAAGTGCAACGCGCTGCAGTTCTTTTAATGCCATTAAGGTGCAAGTGCCTTTCAACGAGCTCAAAATTATACTGCAATTGTTCTTGTACCCAAAATGTGCAGTTTCCTCCTTAATCGCTGGAACATAGACGACATGCACAACCGAAAGAAACTGCCAGTCATTGTAGGAGGAACAAACTATTACATTGAGTCTCTGCTGTGGAGAGTCCTGCTGGATACAGGGGTGAGTGTCACACATGTACAACTCAATTGCACCTCCCATCATCCCCTATGCTTCCTTGACAGTGTTTACCTCATTTATGTTTTCATTTCTTATTCATTTAAACACGCTGTTTTGCACACTGCTGCTTTCAGTGCTCAAAAATGTGACTTTGGTTTAATTTCTTCGTTGCAACATGACTTTTTAGTGCTGAATAATGATTAAAGGTCCAGTGTGTAAGATTTAAGGGATCTATTGGCAAACTAAGGAATATACTTGTCATGAGTATGTTTTTGTATTTATTTGTATGTAAGCACCTAAAAACAAGGATCATTATGTTTTTATTACCTTTAAATTTAAATTAGCTTTTTGTATCTAAGGAAGGGAGTGGGTCCTCTTCACAGAGTCTGCCATGTTATATCGCCATGCTTGTACAGTAGCCCAGGACAGAGAACCAAATGACGAGTTTTGTGCCCACTTAAGGTTTTCATACCAGCTTGGAAGGCGAGGGTGAGGCGAGTGGTGTTCAGTTGGTCACACAGCCTGCAAGTTGACAGCTAGATGCCACTAAATCCTACACACTGGAACCACAACATTAATTTAGGATTTTCTAGTTTTTATTTCTATTTCTGTTGCACATTATTTCCGACCCAAAGCGCCGTTCTCACGGGACACATTAATAGTTGAAGAAGCTGCTTTTGTCAGCTCTAACATTCTGAAATGTGGCTCACAGCAGGAGAACGAGGAGTCGGGGGACGGAGGAGAAGGGGCTCCGGATAGGAAACTGGAGCTGGAGAAACTGGGAGGAGTTGAGTTACATAAACGGCTGGCGGAGGTGGACCCCAAAATGGCTGCCATGTTGCACCCCAATGACAAACGCAAGATAGCCAGGTGATACAGCTGGTAATATCTTAGTGTGTGCGTGTGTGTGTGTGTGTGTGTGTGTGTGTGTGTGTGTGTGTGTGTGTGTGTGTGTGTGTGTGTGTGTGTGTGTGTGTGTGTGTGTGTTGTAAGTTGTTATCTAGTAAAAAAAAAAAAAAAAAAGATCAGTTTTCATGATGTGATGCTGCGTAAGTTGATCTAGTTTTAATATTAAACTCTTTTATCCAAACCGACTCACAATAAGTGCATTCAGCCATGTGAAGACAGCCCAGAAATGGCAAAAATCACACAAGTACTTGTACTTATAACTTAAAACAGCAGTTAGCTACATGAAATAATCACACGTAACCATTTTTCGTGATCATTAGCCTAACTCATGTTGTTTCTTATCAACAATAAATAGTCCAAGAAAGTTGATGTCTTAAGGGTTGTTTTGTTTTTTTGCTTGATGCGATTTAATTTTACACGGTAGGACAAACTTGTCCTTTAGTATGCAATTATATTTATATTTTTTGTGGCAACTCGTATGTCTGTATATGAGCGTCTCAAATATTTTTGAGTTTTCTCATGTTTTGTATGAGGTCCTGAAGGGCTCTTGATCCGTCTCACGCTGTCACAGTATATGGCCTCCACCCAGTCTTCACTGACAGGACCAGTGTCTGTTTACACACACACACACACACATATATGCATACGCACACACTTCTTGATGAGTAGCAGTCAGTGCACTCTGGTCTTTTGTGTTAGCAGGTTAGGTTACCCTGTTCTTCCTGATGACAGGAGACGACAGGAATCATATTTTTGCCATAACCTCAGAGCGCAGCGAAGCACGTCTAAAGACTCTGGTCTGGATTGAATCTCAACATGTCAAAAGTCTGTTTAACACTTAAGAGTTATTTCATTTTGCATTGTATCGTCATGATTTTCCCACTGTTTTATGTCTCTTTTGATTTTTACTCCTGTCTTGTCTTTTTAAATGTATTGTTGCTGATGTGGAAATCATTTAGACTGCACTCAAACTCAACTAAATTTGTGCCCCAGAAGGGAGGGGGTCGCTGGAGATTTTCATTTTCATTGGATTTAACGGATGAGTGGATGGTTGACTCATCTAATCTCAGTTTACCCTCTGAGGACATACAGGATGTAAACTTATAGTATATTGGAAGTCAAAGAAATTTAAAAAATATCTGAAAATGATTTGTTTGGTTATCTACACAGAGTCCCAGTGGGAAATATGTGTTTATATTCAACCACAACATGTCTGCTTGTATGTTTGTTATCTACAGGAGTCTTCAAATTCACGAGGAGACAGGCGTTCCCCATAGTCGCTGGCTGGAGGAGCAAAGGGGGCAGAAAGGAGGCGATGGGCTGGGGGGCCCGCTGAGATACCCAGCCCCCTGCATCTTCTGGCTGCACGCTGACATGGACGGTAATGAGGGAGGATTATATGGATTTTCTTCCTGTTATTGCTTTTTATCAAAACAACAGAAATAAACATGTTGATATAGGAGCGTCAGTGCAACATGAAATAACTTTTACATACATGTGTCTTATTTTCTTGCTACGCTTGTTATATTTCTGACTCTCTCTGACGCCCTCCAGCTCTCGACACGCGGTTGGATGCTCGAGTAGATGAGATGTTGTCTGCTGGACTGATAGAGGAGCTCAGAGACTTCCACGTCCGCTACAATCAGCAGAAAGTCCAGGCTGACAGGTAGAAAAACACCATCCTGTCCATGCTGAATTAATTATCTTTAGACGCTGTCAAATGTTGTTATTGTTTCAGGATTTTACCACCTTGTTCTGCAGTTATTCTCACTGATATAATGCACATATTTGATGCTCAAGAAATTTGGCTCAGAGACCTGCATAGATTTAGCACTGCAATTGTCGGCATCAAGGTAATATAAAAAAAAAAAAAATCGATGCACCTTTTTTATTCCGTGCATTCATCGCCTCCTCGTTAAAATCAAGAGGCAACCTCCGTGGCTGTGAAGTGAAGCGGTGCCATAAACTGCAGTTCCTCAAACATCCACTTAAGGCTGGCTACAGAATGAGTCAATCTACATAGGTCCCCATGTTAAAATGTCCAACTTCAGAAATAAACATGTTTACAGCTGGTACAAAAAAATGTTTTGATCTCTATAGGTAATTTCCCCGTTCATGACAATTGTACCGAGTCTAAATCTTTTTTTAACACACCCATTTAAATTATGTTAAGGCTTAAAGTTATGCATATTTAACAGCAACCAGGTGTCATTCAGCCCACCTCAGGTCCGCCGATGATCCACGTCTTTGCCTATTTTTTAGATTAGTCGGGAGGCGGGATGGGCAGAACTACCAACATGGCGGCAGCGAGCGTTCAGCGCTCTTCAGAAACCTGTAGGTGACGTCACGCATACGCTGTCCATTTTTATTACAGTCAGTGGTTTAAACCTGGCTCCTACATTACCCATAATGCAACTCAACAGCAGGTTTGGTCAGCGATTTGGTTGTGTTCTCTTAGTAGCGGTTTATGTAGCCTTGAGTCGGTCCCTAAAGTAGGGATTGTTTGATTTTCAAACTTGTAGTCTTCAGACCAAACCGATTGCTGACTCAAGTGACCTCACTTGAGGTAATATATGAGACTTTGTGCAACTCCCTCGGGAGTATTAGTTCTCCCCCAAGACCTGTAAACGCACTTTGATGTGTAAAATCAGCACAGTTCCCCTTTAAAACCGATGAGAAATGTGTTATCCTCCCTTCACAAAGCCTTGTTTTTTTCTTTTTTTTTTTACGGCGAGACAAACCAAAATCCACCTAAAACATCCAGAGTACGGTGATGAATCTGTCATGTGGGCCAAAAAACTTATGTCATGCTCAGCGTTGGCCCTGTCGTCATTGCTGTTAACATCACAAAGTGGTTTGGTGCCTGCGCAACAAGTTGAAGAGCACATTATCATCCTCCTATCTAAATTAATGATCCAGACATTCAGTCTGGATCTAGACTTAATTCCTCTCTTCATGTAACCAAGGCAATAGGAGTAAAGTGAACTCGGTCAAGCAGTTATTCAGTTATTTATTTCTCCTTCCCAGGCTGACAGGTCACTCTGTTCTCTACACTTTCCCAAAGGCCTGGAGACCAATTTAGATACAGCCCACACTGTTGTGAGTTTAGTTCAGATGGGACTGATATTTCTTTCGGATGTCCAGTGATTATTAATAATTACAGAGATAAGACCCCTTTGTAGGACATTAGCACTACCGGGGGAGTCTGGCGATTGGTGCTTATTACCTCAGAGCCTCAGGAATTTTATCCGACACTGACTGGACATCCTGGACGAAATTACTACCACGGCGCTATGTTGTCCGTTGAAGATGCCATTTGAGGATAACATTAATATGGTAATGATTCTCTTCTGGTCTTTTTCACGGTTACAGAGTTGTCCCTGACATTTTGTTAACAATCACATGACCAGTAGCAAACTGGAGCTCTTTCTGTCTCTGTGTGTGGTGTCTCTGCGTTATGATGCATAAAACGCAGCGTTTGTCCGGTGGTAATTACATCTATGGGCCCTCATTAAAATTAGAATATTACATGTTCTGTATATGACATGAAATATGTATGTGGTCGTCACTAATAGCTGAAACAGAATCCAGTATGTGAACGCTGCTGTGGGTCTCTCTTGGCAGCAGATATTGATATTGTATGTGTGTGATGGGGTGTGGCTGCGGGGAGTTGATGCATTGGTGGAACGATGCCCAGGAAGCTGCCAATTCCCTTCTTTCGTCCCTCCTTTCTTTTATCACCCCATCCCACCTCATCAACCCGCAGCCTCCTCTCTCTCTCTCTCTCTCTCTCTCTCTCTCTCTCTCTCTCTATCTTTCTCTTTCTCTCTGTCTGTCTCTCTCCATCTCTGCCACTATTGCCCTCTCAGCAATCTGATCACCCAAGCACTTTACTCCCTCCCCCCCTCCTCTGTCCGTCTGTCTTTCTCTCCTTTACCCTCAATGTCTCTATCCCCGGCTGGCTGCTGTGGCCAGACATCAAGGTCAAATCTCTCCCTCCCTCCCTTCCTCTCTGTCTTTCTTTTCTCTCCCTCCATTGACTCTACATTTCCTGCGCTCTGTCGCTATTCTCAAATTTCTGTCTCTGCCCGTCTAGCCAGATTTATTTTTGTTATTTCCTCTTCTTGTTTCGGTTACAAGTGTAAGTTATGGACCCGAAATAGTCATTATTTCTTATTATAGTGTTTGTTCGACAACGTGTTAAAAAGAAAATTAAAGGGCTCTTCAAAGAGACAGTGAATTATCGTTCAAAAGGGAAAAAAAGAAGAAGATGAAAACAAAATAATAGATTAAAAAAGTCCATAAATTCAAGCTAGTTGAAAGAAATGTCTTGAAAGAATACAGATTTCCAACTCGCATGTTCAGTGTGATGACCTGAACATTATCAGGACGCAAGTCATCTGCAAAAATTGCACCCGGTCCATGATAAAAAAGAATTAGCATAAACTGTAGAGGTTATTATGAACACTGAGTTCTGGGATATCATCTAAAGAAGTGCAATTAAATTGCTATTTTAAACCGAGCTGTTTTCTTTTAATCATCCCTATGGGAAATCCGTCTAACATTATACTGTAAACAAATCTGAATACTGTATTTGGATATGAACAGATAATATGCTCTGTAAATATACAAGCAGCATCCAGATTTTTCCTGTTATACCCCTGATTTTTTTTATTTTTATCTTTGTCCTTAAATTACTTTGAAAATCATGGGAAAAAAATCTGCTTCTTATAACTGTCATTTGTTTTGTACCAGGATTTGTTGGGCCATGCAGGATTAAGACTGACTGTTCTGATCTCATGGTCTCATATACGATAGCTGAAATTCTTAAAAGGTCTTAAAAGGAAGAATCATCTTTAACGTCAAATGGCAGAGACAGGTTTCAGATTTTCATGAGAAAAAATACACTTCAGATCAACTTTGTGTTCATCAGGGTCTCATTATATAAATCTCATAATATAAATACGACCTCAAGTTTTTAAAGAAAGATCAGTCATCAAACCAGTTCTGTTTTATTAAATGATTAAATTTAGATTTCAGTTTCTAACAGCAATATAAGTCTGACCTACTTCTGATATAATTACGGAATAAATAAATAGATATTTATGCGTACACAATATTGTCCATTCCACATACTGTAAACCATTTTCCCATCCCCACTGTGTTTCATCAAACAGGTCCAGGTAAATCTTTTTTTTTTTTTTTTAAAAGCCTCCACAGGTGACCTTTGCTATATTTGCACTCACTCCAAACTCAGGAAAGGTTTATGTCATTGAATTAAACACGCCTTCCAAATGTGGTGCTATTACGAGAAGCTACAGTCTGAGCTAGAACAGGCAGCGGTGCCCAGACTGGGGTGATATGGTCTGACGTTGATTGAGATGCTCTGTCTTTACTGTCTGGCGAGGTAACCAGTGGGGTTCTGCCCCAACCTGATGTCACTCCGGTCAGGCTACTGAGTCCCGGCACCCGTGGGTCCCTCTGCCAGTGCCATTCAGTTTTTTTTAATGTCATTCTGTCACTTTGTACCCCGAAGGGCCTCCCATCTGCTCAGACTGATATTCGTTGTTCAGGGAGGGAAGGAGAGATAGAGGAGAAGGAGAAGGTGAAATGAGTCACCACTGGGTGTTTGGAAATGTCAAATTGGAGATGGAAACTTTTTTTTTTTTATCGATAGATAATGTTTCATTTCCTCCTCTCGTCTCCTCTCCTCTCCTCTCCTCTCCTCCTCCGTCACTCCAGTCAGGACTATCAACATGGGATTTTCCAGTCTATCGGTTTTAAGGAGTTTCATGATTACCTGACCGTTCCTGAAAGCAGCAGCACCCAGCAAGAGAAGGACGCACTACGAGACAAAGGTCAGAGAAATGCCTGATCAAAGTCACAGAGATGGATTTAGATTCACTGGTTGGTGAACTGGTTGATTTATCAACCAGAAGAATCTGTTCAAAGAGTTTTCTCCGGCCTCCCCCTCATCTATAACGGCCTCCTTTTAACTCTGTCCAGGTGTAGAAGCTTTGAAGATTGCTACGAGACGTTACGCACGGAAACAGAATAAATGGGTCCGCAACCGCTTTCTTAAACGTGAGTAACGTCCACCCACACCATGCAGTGTGTGTGTGTGTGTGTGTGTGTGTGTGTGTGTGTGTGTGTGTGTGTGTGTGTGTGTGTGTGTGTGTGTGTGTTTGTCCTCCACAGTCCAGTTCCTCAATCAGCACTCTCTTTAACAAGATGAGATTCATGCAGTCCATTAGACACACAATAAGCCTCTCAGACACAGTATTGTGTTCCCGTGTGTGTGTGTGTGTGTGTTCATTAGTCTGTGCTCACAGCAGGATTGGGCTGATGTCACTTTGAAAACAGTCATGACATGTGGTGATTGTTTATTTATTTTGCCAACAAATAAGAACATCAGCACATTTTTGGAGGCGATCTTAAAACACTTTATGTTTAGTTACTCATCACACTTCATTTAGTTTAGTTGTTTTCGGTTAATTAGATTAAATTGGCCCTTTCCCTATCATCATTAAAGGAATAGTTTAACATTTTAGGATATTGTGATAGCAATGTCGCCTCACAGCAAGAAGGTTCCTGGTTCTGTGTGGAGTTTGCATGTTCTCCCTGTGTCTGTGTGGGCTCTCTCTGGGTCCTCCGGCCTCCTCTCACTGTCCAAAGACTTAATAGGTTAAATTGGTGACTAATTCACTAAAATGTGCCCTGTGATGAGCTGGCGACTTGTCCAGGGTGTACCCCAGCTCTTACCCAAAGTCAGCTGGGATAGGCTCCAGCCCCAGCGTAACCCCGATGAGGATAAGCGGTTACAGATAATGGATGGATGGATCCATTATCCCATATCCTAAATATGAAGCTACATCTGGTGAGCTTAGTATAGCATGAAGACCAATAGCAGGGTGAACTTGCTATCCTAGCTCTGTCTAAAGGTAAAAAAAAGTCAAATGTAAAAAATGACATTGCTTTTGTCACGTCAGGCAAGTTGTTTCCAGCCTAGAAGTGAATCTGTTCCTTTAACAGTTTCTGCAGTTTTCTTCTTCTACCCTCAAAACGGTATGTTGGTTTAAAAACATTACATTATTTAAATTGCAGAAATCGCCAGATTAATTTATTCATCGATTGATGCAGAGTGTGCGAGCTGCTCTGACGTGATGGAGGGGATAATGTTTCGACATCCATCCCCCCGCATACACCTGCAGCCAGGACCTCTGAACGCTTTGTCTCTGTGGCACTGAATGCATATAAAAGAACCATAGTGATTAGTCCTGCAGGCACTGCAGAATGGATAAATGTACCCACCACAGCCCAGATCAACCAGTGTTTGGCAGGTGGTGATTTCCCACCCTGGTCGCAACCCCTTGAAGTCAGACGTATTTTAATATATATGTAAAGGCTGAGTGTGTTTCTCTGTCCAAACAGAAACCTGGCCTCTGTGTCCCACAAGCAGTATGCCCTGCAGTAACCCAGCCTCCTAATCCTGTTAGGCCCAAGTGGCTTAGGCTACGCCAGGCCCTAAACCTCAATACCCCTCTTTCTGACTGCCTGCCTACCCGTTGCACACACCATATGGTCTTTATCACGTGTGTGTGTGTGTGTGTATACCAGTGGTCCTGTGCTCTTACATATGCAGTAATCTGTCTGTAGATGTCTGTGCTGTTGCACATGCATCTGTCTTTGTGTGTTAGGACAGTCCATGTAACATCCCCCGAAGACCCCCCTTAGACTCGGTACAGAACAATTTGCAGGACAACATCAGGCCTGATGGAGCAGATGGCGCAGATCAAGTCTCTTAAATGTCTGAACTGGCTGTGACCTGCAGCTTTCCAAAATTTCATTTGAGCAGAAATGATCTCAAACAGTCAGAGTCAGAGATAAATATAGGAAGTAGTCTCCTAAAATACCTGTAGCTATTACACAAGCTCACTGCAGCAGCTCCAGAGATTTTCCCGGAAACTATTTTCTCAGTTTAACTAATGAGATCAACAACTCGTGTTAAAAGTCTGAAACCCTCTGTCCCATTAAGTCTTTAAGCACACTCCTCGAAAAACAAATACCATTAAAGTTTCCGTGTCTGTCTTGTGCTTGCAGAATCTGCAAGAGCCTCAGGTTCTTAAAGATATTCTGATGTTTGTCAACCTGGGTTTTCATAGGTGTTCAGTGCAGGGCATTGGGTTCATGTTGCTTCAAGTACCAGTGAAACAATGAAATACGATCCAGGAAGTTGAGTTTGATTAATAGATCTATGAGTCTGAAGGCATTTCAGCTACCAAAACACTCCAGATGATTTAAGATGTTATGATTAAAGGTTTTACTTCTCTGAAAAGTTATCACGGCTACAATACGCAGCACAAATGCAACATAGTGTCTCGTAGGATGATGAGACTACCCTGCGTTTTTTCTTTGCATTGAGTTGTTTGTCGACCTGAGCTAAAGAGTTTTTAGAAAGTGGTAGGAGGCTTTGCTCCTTTGCCACTGACGGACATTATTCTGGCTGGAGTCCATGTTTCCTAAATCTCTACACCCGAGTAAAATGTTAACAATGGTAACAATGTCTTGTTTATGGTCGAATATAAACAGTGGATCATAGTCCTTTTATATTATATTCATCTGTTTCAGATGTTGGCGTCGGAGCCTGTAGGACAGCCTTGTCCTTGTGTTCAGCATAGCTAGGATTGTCATAACCCAAGTTTTTTGCTCTTTAACCCGCGCTCTTCCCACCTTTTTATTCCTGCATCATTTCTGTCCTCCTCACTCCCTTGCCGTGACTGCTGACCTCTTTTCTGTCTCGTCTGAGCCCCCACCTACGCACGCACGCATAGATGCCGGCAGGCCTCAGCTGAGCAGGCTAATCTCTTGAAGCATTACAGAGCTGCCGGGAATTTGCCCCGACCACACAAATTCGGGCAGCAGGGTCACCGGGGGCTACGTAGACAAACCGAAGCACACAGAGACTAGTGGGTCAAAGGGAAAGACAAATTGGAAATGACAGAGAGCCGCAGTCAGACAATAAAGGAGGTTAGAGGAGCTTGGAAATGACCTGAATGTTGACCGGACATGTAAATATATACAGGAATACACGCAGAATCACATGCCTCGAAGGTACAATTTTAACCGAGCTTTAGTCAGACAGTGTTTTTAGCAGCGAGGGAGCGTGGGCGCTCAGTGTCTTAAATACTGTGCAGGAGGATACGCAGTTCTTGATGCTTCCACTTTGGCTTCTGTGGGGATTTAACCACCGGGTCAGCCAGCTCAAATTAAATCAAGCTTAAATTGTATTGCCTTTAAGTGCGTCTGTATGTGGGTGTACACTTATAGGATGTGTGTGTGTGTGTGTGTCTCTGTGTGTCTGCGCGGTTATAGGGGACTCTTTAATTAGTAGATTTAATTACCCATAAAGGAAATTGTAATTTGAGGTTATATTAACTTTAATAAGTGCCACATTTTATGCAGAAGGTGTCAATGCCCTCAGAGTTTGTTTATTTTTAATCCCCCAAAGACGTGCACACAAGCACACACGCTCCACCTGTAACCAGGATACGCAGGTGTAGTTTGACTCGGGGCCCTGTGAGTGTTAAGTAACAGGGGTGTAGGTATCTTTTAGTCCCACGAGAGAGTGAGGTAGTGAGTGAGTAAAGGATGGATAGAGGAGAGATACAGAGAACGGGGAACGACACATGGGGAGCTGAGTGGATGGAGAGTGAAGGTAATTTGATCGAGTTGGGGCAACAGGTGTGGGGCGAGTTTACACCCTTGTCTTAGCAAGTGTGAAGCTTTCATGTACTGTACGAGCACACACACACAAATGCAACCTCCTCCTTTTGGGGTTGAGCCAGGGTTGGTGTCGCCACAAAGACCTCTTCTGTCATCTCCGCCAGGTGGAAAGAGACGAAAGAGGTCTGGACGAGATGAGGAGCGCACATGACGGTTAAAAATTAAAATAAAATAAAAACAATTCATATAATTGCAAGAGAGATTTTTGTAGGTTGTGATGGAAAAGTTGATGTTTATCAAGAGGGATAAAAAAAAAAATGCTGTTACACCAAGTGTAACCGCACCAGATAAAGAATAAAAATAGCAGGGGTATCATGAGGGTATGCAACTGCAGTGACCTTGGTTCGAGTCCAGAGCGGGGAGCCTCTCGCTGCATGTCACCCAACTCTTGCAGCTCATAATAACACCACAGGGTACATCAGGGTGAATTAGAAGAGACACAATCATTCATTAAAAAAGCACAATTGCGTATATATAAGGTGGGGTCATCGACGTACAACGCTATTTTTGCAGATTGTCCGACCCTCGTGTCTTAAAGTAATGACAGTAATGTCGTTTCTCTTTACTTAATCGAGCGGTTCTTGCCATAATATGGATTACCACAGTACTAAAGTTGAGCTCTTTGCTTTCTCAAATGACTCAGAAGGCAAGAAGCTCCACTAATTAACTTTGCGAGTAAGTTAATTGAAAATCATTCCAGCTGACTACCTCATGAAGCTGACTGAGCGAATGACAAGAGTGTGTAAAGCTGCCATCAAAGCGGCGAGTCTGAAGAATCTAAAATGTTAAATAGTAGTTCCATGTGCGTTATTTCATAGTTTAGATCTCTTCTGTGTTAATCTACAATGTAAAAAGTGACAAAAATAAAGATTAAAACATTAAATTGGAAGATGTATCCAAACCAGTGCTGCAGGTCCAATAATCAAATCTTATTTTAGCTCTATTTTTGGTCTACTAATATGGTGTGAGCTGCTAAATGCTTCACTATGTCCACTGTATGTAGCATATTTAGCCTGCTGTGTCTATAAACAACGCGATGAGAGAGGTGAACCCAAACAGTAACGTTGCAGGCTGAGTTAAATGATTATTCTCTTTATCTCTACATGTGACTTTTTTACACCATGTTAATATATTATATGAAATGTTGATTTAAGCAGCTTTAGTAGAGATGGAGTAAAGGAGAAGAAATGTCATGATGGAGGAGTGAAGCACGGGGAGGTCTCGATTCTTTCAGTGGGAGGCCACCAAACAGCCAGATAAAATTAATCCGAATTCTGCAGTGCTGATTCATTCATTTATTTATTTATTTATTTAGCAATTTGGCTGAATCTACAAAAATATCCTTGTCTTGTACTTAACCTGCCCCAGAAATGTCAAACATGAACAACAGAAGGAGGCAAGGGAGACAAAAAAGTGGAAGAGGAACTATAAGAAAGAGGAAGGAGGCTGTTGAGTGAATAGAGGCAGCTGTCGTGTTCCAGTGTGGATGACAGCCAGAGAAGCACAGCTGTGCCGGGGAGGTGCCGCGCTGCGCAGACACTGGTAGTCGAGTTTTTATAGCAAAACACACACACATACACACACACACAGGCGCACATCCTCACTCAGCAAACATGAGGATAACGCAGCAAATGACTCCTGGCCCGTTTGTTGCAACAGGTGGACTACTGTTTCAACACACGCACACTCAACACTGGCAGGCAGCTGCCCAGCGACAGGAGATGCTCGTTCTTGTTGGCAAAGCTCCCCTGTGTGCTTGAAAGGCAACGCTCACAGTGTGAGTTGTGTGTGTATGTGTGTGTTTGTGTGTGTGTGTGTCGACCACCCCGCTCTTTGTCCCTTCAGCATTTCTTATCAACCCTCATTCACTACGGAGTGGATTAGCAGAGTTAAATTTCACCAGATCCCAAACAAGAATACCAGAGCGAGGGGGGGGTGAGAGGGGGTTCCGTCCAGCATCTGGCAACCCACCATACACTATCTCCCTTATTTATTTACTACCACTCTACTCTGCCCAGTGGGAGGTTGGTCGTTGCAAAAGGGAATTGTGTTGGAGGGGGGTGTGTGTTGTGCTGTGAGAGATAAAAAAAGAACAAAGTAAGGAGAGAGATAGCAGCAACAGGAGGGTGGCTGCCGGTGGTGGAGTGTTTATTAGAGCACCTAAGGGAGAGGGCTCCAGCTCTGCATCTGGTATAGGTATGCCAGGTGACGCTTGCCACCACCACCTGCCTGCTATTATGCCACAAACACAAAAGACCTCCCCTCACAGAGAACACACACACACACACACACACACACACACACACACACACAGAGTAACCACGCCAGTGAAGCCTGTGGCTTTGATTAACAGTCGCTGCTGTTTTTATAAAAACACACACTAACAAATTGTGACCTACTGTCTGTGAAAACACAAACACACACGCGCCGGATAGAGTTTTGGGTATAGTCGCGCACACTGGGAGGCCAGGACGAAGCGACGCAGGTGCAGGAGTGCTGAGATGCTGCTGTTAAAGATGCTTGCGTTTGCTTTGCTTTCACGCCCTTTAGCAGCTCTGTGGTTAAAGCAAAGTAGGCCTGGACGGGAAATTCATTAAAAACAGTACATTAAACCAACAGTATGGAAATTTAGACCAGAAGGAGTTGACATGCGGCTTGTGCCTGGAACCCGACCCGAACGAAAGTTTATAGCGCCGCGTGAAGACGCTCATTGTTCCCACACACACTCATTCCTCAGTTTGTTGTACAGATGACCGTTTATACAGTTAGCACTGTGTCTTCCTCTGTATTAATGGAGTCCCAGACAGTTCCCAGCTGAGTTAACTTCAGTCTATGGGGTGTCTGCTGCCTTCAACTCCACAGTTCAGTCTGTGTGTGGAAAGGATTAAGGCATAATTGAGTTGACTAACTGTGTCTTACAGGTTAATGGGATTTATTTTCATGTCGGCGTGTGTGTATGTGTGTTTCACACATTAATATTTTATGAAACAATGCACCTAATTACATCCAGATGTGTGCCTTGTTTTTAATTTTTTCGACATGTTAACAGCTTGGCTTTTATGGATGTGATGTTCACCCACCAGTGTGGTCCAGAGTGAAGTATTTATACAACTATTGCATGGATTACTGTGATACTTTATACAGATATTTATCAGAGAATGAATCCTAATAACTTTTAGGTTAGGGGTGGCCATAAAAGTCAAAATTCAGTGAAGTCTGACACAAGCGTCCTTTCCGGTGACGTCTTTCCTGTCCCTTTTCTTGTGTATTGATATACTCCACACCTATGAGCAGTGAGTGATTTAAAAAAAAAAATGTTTTATTAGTTTTCAATAACATTGTAGTGTATACATTTTCCTCTCTCCAGCTGTAGACAACAATTGTACACGTTATAGTTAAGTTAAAAACACATAAGACAAACTTAAGTTAAGTTAAATAAAATATAGTAAATTCATTATACATATTTAGATATTCGTACATATAAAAACACACATACAAACAAGTAAAGGTTCCAAAGTATGATATTGCATAGGAACACACTACACTAAAAAACAGTGAGGCATTGAAGCTTATCAGTTTCATTGTCTTAGCTTAGTAAAGATGGATTTTTGGAGCTTTATTTCTGATAGAGACAGCTTAAGAGTGACAGGAATGTGGAGAGAGAGAGACGGGGAATGACATGCGGGAAAGAGCCACAGGTCGGATTTGAACCTTGGGCGTCTGTTGTAAGGTGTTTGCTCTGAGATGCCTCTGCTGTGGACTTTTTAATGCTTACTGCACAATCTTCAAGCTGCTGCCATTGATGTTTTTTCCAGAGTAGCCCGTCTAATGAGGATGTCCCCCATGTCTGTGCAATCAGCGCAATTCCTAAATAGTTTTTGTCAGTGATTATTTTTCTAGTATGAAGACGACTCTGCTGTCTACTCAACAGGACATAACCTCTCTGTTTAACCTGCTTAGACACACACATGGATATAGGGCAGGACTGATGGAGACGGATGGGCACGTTTCTCTTTTTTTTGCTCACATAGATTTGAAGCAGTGTTTTTTTTTTATTTATAATTCAGCATTGTATCTCACCTGTTTTAAATTAGGCGTATCATACATTTACACATTTAGCCATCATAGGTAATGCTTTAGCTTTTAATGCAAAAGTTTAAATCCGTTTAGGCAGTTCAAGTCATCTGAAAGAACAGTTTCTCTGCACACTTATTTTTATCTGCTTTGTATGTCTTTATTTATAACTAGATAAATGTATGATGTATGCATACAATGTGAATTTCCTTACATACTGTTGCAGTTGCTTGAAGCCACTTTCTCTACAAGTTTCATACCCGTTCTTGTGCTCTGTGTATCTTCAGTCAGTGCAGGCCAAATGCTCTTGATGCAGACAGACAGACAGATACACACAGACAGACAGACAAGCAGGGCAGGGTCTGGTGCTGCTGCTGTTTAGTGCTGAGGCCTGGCCTGGAGACTGCTGACTGATGCAAAATAGAAACACGGGGGTGGAACAGTTAGAGGGAGCGAGAGAGAGAATGAGAGAGTGAGTGAAAGCCGAAGCGAGACTGATGGCAGGAGAGAGAGATGGTGCACAAGAGAGAAGGGTGGGAGGAAGGAGGGAGGGAGAGACATTATCGAGCCAGTGTGAGTCAGCAGGTTGACAGAGCTTCAGGGTGCGGCTCCGGCACATCACTGCTACTGTAAATTTTCCGTCTTCAATGGGATTCAACCTGAAGTCCATCTCATCATCTTTAATGTAAAAAAAAAAAAGAAAATCATCTTAACAATAATCCTTAAGTCACGATATTAAGAATTAAACATGTATGCCTCTTTTGAACGATGGATAATGATGGTGTGTAGTGTGAAATGAATCAGTGCTTCTCTATGAGAAAACCTTATCTCAGATGCTGTGTGAAGAAATATTGTCACAAACACAACTTTGCAGTGGTTGAAATGTTGTTTTAGAAGATTTTCCACAAGTCCCCAATAAAAATAAACAGTGGAAACACTGAATCCAAATACATTGGCTTTGGAAAAAAAACCTTAATTACATTTATTGGCGGCCTGTGTTGGCCTTGTAAAATGCATAATGTTCGCAAACTGTGTGTGTTTAACGTGGTGTGTGCGTGTGTGTTTGTGTGTGTGTGTGTAGGACCAGGAGACAACGTACCGGTGGTGTATGCCCTGGATGTAACGGACGCGTCGAAGTGGGAGGAGACGGTGCTGAACCCTGCACTGCAGATACTGGACAGTCTCAGCAAGGTGGGGCCTCGATAGTGTACACTAGCTGCCGCCTGTCAGCAGCTTTCATCTGCTGTTGGGATAAAATGATAGGTCCACTTCCTTCTTTATTCACTTTTGTTCCTGTACCCTGTAGCATTCACTGCCGTTTCATTGTTATTTTCCCTTCCTTTAATCCCTTTTCCACAATCCTATTTTCTCTTTTTACAAACATTAGTTTGTCCTACCTCCTAAAATTTTTTTCTTTCTTTCTGGTGTGTTTGTTTATGTTTGCACACACAAGTGAGCACATTCATGTGCATTATTCACATCCTGCTGCTGGTTTTACACTCTTTTTCCATGACAGTTTGTGGCAGTAACATGCCAACAAATGCAGCAATGCACCAACAAAGGCAGTAATGAAGAAGACTGCTAGCTAGCAAACATGGATGTAAACAATGCACACTTTTGTTTTATGAGGAAGGAAATGTCTTCAACATGTTTGTCTGACCACAAGGAAACACATCACACAATGGGCCTCATGCATGAATCATACGCACATATTTGATCTTCACGCATGCGAATAATTTAAGCACTTTTTTTTGGCATGTGTAACAGTGGCGTGCTTCCTGTTTGTTCTTAGGTAATGCGCCCTAGACCACACGTAAGCCAATACGCACAAAAGCCAACTTGAGTTTTGTGCTGTGAAATATTATTCATGATTATGAAAAATGATTTGCTATATGGAAATACAGAAGAAAAAATGTTTTACAGTCATTTATTCATTTAATTATTTTAAACGTTGGTGATTAGGTTACAGAGGCATATTTTTCCAAACCTGTTGTTGCTGTTTTGGAGCTTAAACTTGGATCAGAGACAAAACAAGTCTGCAGCCTTTTATATGGGTTTATTGGGGCGTTTCCATATGCTAATTTCACAATTTACGACCAAACACAATTACATACTCACAAGCATACAACACAAAATACAACACGCACAAACGTGGCTGTCGGCACACTTTTCATGAATCCCATATAGGATTTTCTCATCAAAAAACATGATGAGGAACACTGAATGTAAGCTGAAGTATAAAAAGCATAAAGAATGGATGGCGTATCCGTGATGTCACCCACAAGTTTCTAAAGAGCTGTTAGTGTAGTGGCTCTGGCCGAAACCATGTTGGCAGTACTGCCATCTAAAACTTGGCAAAGACGTAGATTATCTGTGAACCTGAGTGCTCAAGCAAGCCCACCTGTCAATCAAAGCAGCCACACTGTTAATTATGCATGACTTAATATAATTTGAACGGTTGAGGTAAATAGAAATTGTCATGAATGGGGAAATTAGCTATAGAGACCAAAACTTTTTTTTTTTTTTGTACCATGCATCATAGATGTTTATTTCTGCTTTGAAGTTGGACATTTCAACATGGGGGCTTATGGAGACTGAATTATTCCGTAGCCAGCTTCAAGTGGCCGTTGGAGGAACTGCAGTTTTTGTCACTTCTGCATTGGCTTTACTTGGTTTCAGCACTAAATCCTGAAACTCAGAAACTTTTTTCACTCGATCAATCAGGGTGAGGAGCCAGCTATTGCACCAATCAGAGTGCAAAAGCCGGAGCAGGGAAACAAGCGGAGCAGCCATTCGTGTGATCTGTGTGACAAGGTGATCATCGGTGACTTGGAGTGGACAGGTGAGCCCTTCGACTCAGAATCAGCTTCATACATAAAGTACTGAATGAAATCTTTTTCAGAGTATTGCAAATATTTACACGCAGTAACAGTCACTTGTTCCTCTTGATAGACCATTTCTACTTCTGAATGGAGGCCACACAAACCACTTCAGTTTTCTCAGTTCAGGGACAACAACAACAACAAAAAACGACACCAGCTTATTTTTCTGACTCACAGCTCATTTTGAATCATGATCCACAAGTTTCACTGAGATGATACAGCGCATGTTTATTTTATTTTATTTTTTTTTTTTACCTGCAGCTCACCTCAAATCCAAAAAGCATCGCTACCATGTGAAGAAGAAGAGGAAGTCTGATCCGAGCTGTGACCAATCCCAGGTTACCACCACAACACCTTCTGCCTCTGCTGCTGCAGAGATCGTGGAGAGCCTCTCAAAGGACTCTTGTGCTGCTGTTGTTGCCCCGGGCTGCGGTGAAACCTCTCAGGAGTCTTCCCAAGACACCAGGACAGCAAATAAGGAAGTACCTGTGACATTTTGAGTTGCCCAGACTCTGGACTACATCCGTCTTCATTCAGGTTTCCACCTCTGTTCTGCACTAACAGCTGGATGTTTCCTTACAGCCCTTGTAGGGCTACGTTCTTACTACAGAATCTAATTTATATTTTCTCTTTGAACATGCTGCACAATCTTCTCATTTGTCAGACTATTTCCTTTTGAATGGGACAGATGAGTTAATAATATCCATGCTGAATGTGGATATCAAAGAACACAAGCACCGAATATGGACCCTTGAAGTGGTTCTTTTTTTAGATATGTCGATTGTCAAGACAATTCAACATTGTGGACGGATAAATTAGATGTTTTTTTGCAGGTACAGCCCAAAAAATATAGAATTTTTAATTTTTTGCTATTGCCTGAAAATCTTCTTTAAATTGTGAGAGGTTTATTTTTTTGTTTTAGTGCCTGAAATGCTAATTTAAGTTTATTTGTTGCCTTGGCTTTAGCCTCATGCACTTTTAACATCATCCGACTCGTTTTGAAAATGTTCAATAAACCAAAGGATCTTAAAGTCTTACAACCAACAGAGGATGATGTGTTTTTTTTTTTGGTACTAAAAGTAATAAAATCCACAAAATCAGATTTGAGATCTCACTGGCACACTTACACAGCATCAAGTTTTGTCCACCGTTTGCCCACTGCCACCTTGTTTCCCTTAATATGTTTTTTGTTTCACCTGGTTTGTGCTGTTGTCTTTTAGAGACGGAGCTTAGCAGAGCTCATTTCTGCTCTGACAGTTGTATAAACCACCGGCTCAGGCTGTTAGGACGACAGAGTGTGTTTTCACAGCACAGATTGCAGGTCTTTGTTTATCCAGCAGTGTGTCGTACCCCTTTCAAACCATGGTGTGCCTACCTGCCTGCCTGCTGTAAAACCACTTACACAATACCTGGCATCCCTCCAAAGGCCTCTTTTGGCACTCCCTTTCCCTCACCTCACCTGCCACTTTTTCTTCTCACCAGAACACCACCCCCCCTGTTTCCTAAGAATCAGACAATTGTTCCACCTTCCTGGCTAACACTCCATCATCTCTTTCTTTAAGCTTTCGGCCCGAGTCTTAGACGTATTCTTTCAGTACGGGTTTAGTTCACAGGCTCCCAGTGTTTGACCTCATCCACATGACTAAAAATATTTCCAGCCATATAATAGCTGGAAATGTGTGTGCGTGCGTGCACTTATGTATGTGTGTGGGAGTGTGTCCCACATTCTCTCTTTCCAAACTGGGTCAGGCCTCAAGCTCACTCTAGGGGCTTACCATACAGTACGAGAGTCACACTGATAGCAAAGGTCACTGTGCAACTGGTGTCTGGTTTTTATAACCCTGTTCTGTGTTTGGATGGTTTGTTTTTCTTTCCTTCTGTTGGACAGTTTTCCTTTTTCCCCCCTCTTCTGTAATTACACAAAGAAAAACAACGAGAGTGATCTTTGAATAGGAATATTATCAGTCAGCTGCTACACTTTGGCTTAGGTATCTTTATGCGTGGTATGTTCTTATCTCGAGTGCCTCAGCGAGTCTGGCCTGGCACCTCCAGGCACTGCTGAATCACTCCACATTTAAAGTAGGAAGCTTGCGCAATCCATGACATAAGTCTTCAGCCCCTTGAAACGACGCATACACACGCTCTTAGAAGTAGAGAACTGGGGCAGCGTCCACGGTCACAAGGCTAATTAGTGATTTGCGCGCACCGCGATGCACTGGGTCATCTATGGACACACACACACACACGTACGTACATGCACTGAATGAACTCATTAGCTGCAGACAGTGAGCACAAAGAATCGACACACCAAACCGGCTTTGAAATGGGAAACCTGCAACTATGGCCTCCCACACACACAAATAAGTGCGATGAAAGTAGAGTTTTCCTGCTTTCTTGAGTATTTGATTAGATGACTGCTGCTACTCGAGCAGGCTTAGAGCTCTCCTCTGCGTGTGTGTGTGTGTGTGTTGCTGCTTTGGTCAGCAAGCCGCGCAATAATTCACTCAGTTTAAGGGCTCCATTTCTGTGTGTGTCTCTCTATCAGTCCAGTCAGTCCTGCCCTGTAGCAGCTCAGTTAGCTCCATGTTCACAGAGCACACACTGTCCTATACATGAGGCCCTCTGTGGGGGAACTGCAGGCGGACTTATGTAACACAAGCTGCAGCCTATAGATGCTTGTTGTCTGCCTGTCTGGTCTGTTTGCTGTGGAGTTTTGGCCTCTGGTGCTGGCTTTACTTTATCCGATCTATGCTGCACATGCATACTTGTGACTAGACATCAGTTTTTCCCTGCATCACTTGGACGTTGACTTGTGAGACTTCGCCTAGTCTGTGTCGTGATGGATATTTTAGTGTGACATGAGTGATCAGCTGTGATTCAGTGCTGAAAAGATCAGTCAACGGGAATGCTAAATTATTTTAGTCATTAAAGCGCAAACATGAGCTGGTTTGTGAGCATGCAGTGTCGACAACCCAACACTTTGTTCCAAGCTGAAATATCTCGACAGCTCTGAGATGGATTGCCATGAAATTTGGTACAGATATTTATGCTGCCCAGAAAATGAATTGTGGTGATCCCCTGACTTGTCTCCTTGCGCCATCATCAGGCCATGTCATTATAATTTGTTGGTTTTTGACGAGCTAACTGCAAAACTAATGACATTTCCTTCAGCATCAGCTGATTAGGAAACTGTTAACATGGAAAATGTACTAGCCCTTAGCTCCACTGTGTCTAAGTACAGCCTCACAGAGCTGCTAGCATCACTTACTCTTGTTAATACTTTATAGATTTAATGATTAATTGGAAACAAAATCAACATATTAACCCTAATAACAACCATCTTTAGTTGCAGCCCTGATTTGATTGTTACATCTATTAAAAGACTAGTCTGCCGTACTAGTCTTTTGGGAATACACTTATTCACGTTCTTGTCGAGAGTTGGATAAGAGCACTGAAGCCACTTTGATGGATGTACGACAACAACAGGGTATCTTATCTTAGCACAAAGACCAGGAACAGGGACCAATCCGCTAGCATCAACAACAGTTTACGGCCAGTATTACTGAGCTTCTGGTTAAAAATCTAACCTCTATAAACAGATATCTGCATATGATGCAGGTAACCTTAAATCGTCATTAGATAGTAGCTGATGGGCTCCGATGTTGCATTTCGGCCAATTGACAGACTGTTGAAACCAAAGATTGGTCACCTTTACTCGGACTGGAAATCAGATTGCTTCCGGTGCTAAAATCCTTGTTCCTTACTGACAGATTTTGCATCCTCATGCAGATATCTGTTCATTGAGATTACCTTTGTACAGATCCAGGCTGGCTCTGTCAGCAAGAAAGCAAACAAATGTATTCCCATTCCTGTTCCTTTAAGGAATTCATCAATACAACACTAGTTATCCATGAGGAAGAAACAACATTAATATTTTGAGTCAGTTTAATTGATTTTTTCCCCCCTAATTTTGTATGTCAATAATTACAGAATCCGTGTTGTTGAACTTGCCGCGGCCTCTCCGCCTCAGAGCTCTGCTGTTGTAGTAGTGTGTCATCCAGTGACTGCGCGTCTAGGTAATTTGAAGTCCACTTAATCCTAATCTCTAATCCCATTTGACTAAACATTCTCTGCCATCTGGCCCTGGCAAGACAAAAAAAACAAAAACAAAAAAAAAAACACACACACACGCAACTGCACGCGCACACACAGACGTGCAAGCAGCTAATCAGATAGAGCAGCAGCTGTAGTCGCAAACGCCGTCGACTTTACTACCAAGAACAAGCTTTTATGAGAAATATGAGTTCTGCTGGTGTGAAGCGTTTATAGATAAGACAGAAGGCCAGATCTTTGGCAGTGGCAGAACGCTAGACACCACACACTGTTATGATCTCAAACTTTTTGGAACGTGGAGGACTTATTGAAGAATGTGAAACATTTTCTATCACTGAAGGCAAGACAGCGAAAGCACTGAGAAAGGTCAACTATCAGGCTGCCGGCTGTTGTGTGTATGAATTTAATTGAGCTTGATCCTGCTCTTATTTGTTCCCTCTAACATGATTTCCTCATTTATAAAAGATTGATTTGTGTGTGTGTGTGTGTGTGTGTGTGTGTGTCCCTTTGCTTGCTTCCTCTGTTCAGGGTCAGTGTGTTTGCGGCCTATCAGGAAGAGGACAAAGACAATTCAAAACTTTGGTGTTGCATAACCGAGTGAGAAACACAACACTGTCAGGTGTGACTCAATCAGATAACAGAGCATTGTGTTTTTCTCTGTGTGAGTGCACACGTGAGACGTCTGCTTTTATTGCATGTTACATCTGAGAAACAGAATAAAAAAACACACCACACACCAAAGCCCTCTATCCACTCCAATGCTCGGGGTTAGTTTGTGGCTCTCTCAGCATAAATGTAACGCACAAACACACATGGCCAGAGCTGCACAGCTCAGAGACGAGTGTGTTGCAGCCAAAATCTAGCCCAGAGTGAGACGTTTAATAATGTTTCAGTGCGATCTGATGTATGCATCCAGAGTCAAGTGCAGAACATCATTTATTGATGTGTGTGTGCGGCGCGTGCGTGTATCAGTGTCTATAGGGATAAATGAGGTTCACTGAGTTTATGCAGCTCTCTCTCTCTCTCTCTCTCTCTCTCTCTCTCTCTCTCTTTCTTTCTCTTTCTTTCTCTTTCTCTCTCTCTCTCTCTTTTTGTCACGCTGTCTGGCTCCTGTAGTGGCCGCCTTGTACGAAAAAAGCGACAGAAGGACGAGGAGAGGAAGAGATGTGATTTTAGATGTGAAAAGCCTCAAAGGAAAGTGTCATAGGTGAAGTGTACGCATGGCCTCCTATAGTCTCTCTCTCTCTTTCTGTGTCTCTCTTTGCTGCATATTTCCTGCCTGTTATGTAATGCGGGGGCCGCTCGGTCCTTTTTCTTTTTTCTTTTTCTTTCCTCCCTTCTTCTTCTACTACCCTCCCCAATCCAGAGCATGACATGCCTTCCTGTTTTTCCAACAACCCAGTGAACTCTTTCCCAGGGCAACACTTAGGTGGGCACATAAACACACACACACACACACACATGCACACACACAGTTGGCACGTATTATAAGTAATGTGCTTATTTTAGCCAAAGCTGCTTACCCTTGATGTATTGTGGCTGGTGGGCTACATAAATGTCATTGTCTGACTCCCCACACACACACTTTAGGTTTGTGTTTCATCTGCCTTCACATCATAACAAATCTCACATCCACTTATTCTCTCACTTATCTGTCTGTCCACTTATTTTCACCTTTGCTCACAGTCAGGAAATGGGTGTGCCAGCCTCATCAAGAACCAACAATGCAGCCTGGCTCCTTGTTGTGTGTGTGTAATCATGTATGTGTGTTCATTTGATTGCATGTGTGTGCACAGGGTGCAATGCACTCTGCAGTGTGTAAGACAAAGAGTGTGTGTGTGTGTGTGTGTGTGTGTGTGTGTGTGTGTCTGGGTTTCTCCATTGTCAGTGGCTTAAGCGCTGGAGCCGGCTTTTTCCCGCCAGTGCGGTGTTTTGTGGGAGGGGTATTGGCTGGGCTCAGCAGCAACAAAGAGCCAGAGCTTCCCGCCCGATATGCAAATGAGCTGCGAGTGGGCGGAGTCTGGCGCCTCCCATACTGCAGCGCTTAACGCTTTCACTGCCAGGGTGGAAGTCAGCAAAGTGTGGGCAGCATGTGTGTGTTTCTTCCTGTCCTCAGATCAATGAAAGATCAAGGATTAAGTTTGATTAGGATTAAAGAAGTATTTTCAAGATGTGTCACAATCCAACATTACTCCATCTCCTACCATAAATTATACACTGTGTACAGTGTACAGTGTTTTCCCAGTGTGTTGGCAGTTGTTATGCAAAACTCATAGCCAGATTAACCTGCTGGGAGGCCCTTGAGCAAACATTAACCCTCCTTTCTTCCCGCTCTCTTTACAAAGTGTACAGTAACCGTAAGCTAGAATATCACGTAGCACAATATTGAAATGATGACCACAGGGACTCTCTTAAAGATAGGATGGTTAAAATAAAAAAGGACTCACGTTAAAGCTTCTATAATAAATATTTAAAGGGAATACAATATTCATATGAGTCCATGATAACCTGGAAATAATCTTTTTCTTTTTATTACTTTAAAATGAGCCTTATATATCTACAGTGGGAACAGGTCCTCTTTCACAGAGGCCACCATGTTGAAACACTGTGTTTCTACAGACAAACTAAATACTGACTCTAGACAGGGACAAATGTTGTTTCTTTTCACTCTAGGAAGGCGAAGGGTGATGTGAGGAAGTTGCAATGTAGCAATTACACCACTAGATGCAACTGAATTCTACACACTGGACCTTTTAATGGATCAAATGACGTGTATGTGAAAGGTGGTCACTCATATTAATGAACGCACAGAGAAATCGGCAACTCTCCGTTTAGTGTCTTTCAGCTTCTTGTTTTGGTTTTCCGGCCTGCAGTTCCCACAGAAACTGGTAGAGACCAAAAACAAAACTAAAGGAGAGCAAATACTAAGCATCAGGTGGACACGAACACCAAATTAATGCTACTTTTCTTTGATTCGCAGCTCTACTGGAATCGTAAATAGGCAGTTATTTGATAACACTTTTGCCATAACTATGTCAGGATGTATTTACAACTAGACAACTAAAAAAAAAAAAAAAACTAAATGCTGGTTAAATAAATTTACCACAAACCAGTTGACAATCTGGGAGCTTTCTGTTGGTAATCCAGTTTTTAACTAAAGCTGTCTGCTGACTAAAGTTAATAAACCTTTTATCTACTCCCACTTGTAATTGTAACCATTCTTTCTACCGTATGTCTTTTTTTCCCAGCTGTCTGTTGTGCACTGCATTTTCGGGACAGTATTATGTAGCGTGTAGAGGTCAAAACTCCAGCAACACCTGCCGTGTACACCAGGCACTCCTTGCTTTGTTTCCATAGATTGTGGAGCAAAAACATGTGGCTGCTGACCTGAACTTGTTCTAAATTTAAACTTCTTGAGTTTCATTCTGTTCCTGAAACCTTACTGCGAGCTCTGGAGCTCCGCTAGCTTTTTACAGGTACGGGTACATGTACAGCAGACATGTGTGTGTCTGTGTGTCCACTTGTGTATCTAACAGCCCATGGTTCACTCATGTTTTAAATGTGTTATGTAACACACATGCTCACACATACATCGTTTTCACACATTTCAAACAAAGAGCCCTGTTATATGAAGAAGGTGTGTGCTAAGCAGCGGTAGGCAGGATGGGGGACTCCACATGGCCTCACAAACCTCATACACTGTCAAATATTTCACTCAGTTTCTTTATTTTCAAAACTATATCATGCAGTATCATGACAGTGTGGCCAGCTGACCTGTTATGCAGTCGACTGCAGACACACAACATATGTGATATCTGATCCAAGGCACTGAAGTTATGTAATGTTAAGCAACTGGGTTTTTCCTCCTGGAACCAGTAGCTGTAAAATTCAAAAAGCATGAGTATGAGTTTTCTCATGCTGCATTAAAAGTTTTACTTATATGCAACACTTGTGAACGGATTATATCACTACACTAACATTAAGTTAATAAGCGGTTCATTTTATAGATACTATGGCGCTCCATTCTTGTACAGATACCTGTTGTTCCTCTGCATAAAGATTTCTAGAAAAAGTTTGGTGACCCATACAGTAATACAACTGTGTTTTTTGGACATTTTATGAGTTGGCATGCTGCAGAGCTGCATACATCTGGCACAGCTTCACCTACCTCCAACATTCATGGAGAAATTCATGGGAGAAAGGACATTTTTATAAAGAATAACTTTATTGTGGGGTCACCCTGATGAAGACAACGAGCCGAAAATGCAATAATAAAGTTTAAACTACAAGTGTTTTATCCTGCTCTGCAGACATACAACAGTTTTTCAAAGAAAAAAAAAAAAGCCAAAATATGTTGGATTTTCACAGATTTCTTCACTTTAAATTATTAAAACGCTTTGTTCCTCATACAGCTACACACGGATGTGTTACATGCACACAAAAATGTTGCCTAGCACTGTTGGTTGTCACATTTGTGCAGTGGCTGGAGGGACAACGAATGTCTGCTCATATCAGGCATTTTCAGGCGAGGTGTGATCATCAGTTAGGTGTGCGAGCGGGAGACAAAGAGGGAAAACTGTTTATTGTTGGTGTGTGTTTGCATGTGTGTGTGTGCGTGTGTGTGAGAGAGAGAGGTGACTCAGTTTAATGAAAGGCGGGAAGGATTAGCCAACAGAGTGAAACCACTGTTGAATGTGTATCGCACAGTTTAGCTGATAAGGTGTACTTTCCTCGGGGCAGTTAACGGTTAATAGTTGATCCGTTTGGGCCAAGCCCTGCTGCAGGCGCGCGAGCTCTAAGAGGGAAAGCAACAATGCAACAAGAGGGGAATTTACAAAACATTTGAGGGGAACTTTTGGATCTGATACCTGAGAAACCTTCAACTGTTAAAAGACAAAATCCCCCACTCCTGATCCTCTAAAACCAGCTAAACAAATAACATTTAAAGAAATATTGCCTTGTACTCTGCTGCTGTTGTGCTCGTTTCACCTCCATTACAATAGTCTAAAACGTACAGTGACGTTATTCGTTTGCATATTTTACTCCACTCATTTCATTATAAAATTTGTTGTAAATGACTTCTTTATTGAAAGGCACATTGTGCCCCAGACTCTTTAAAAGGTGTTGGTAAGGTGCTAACCTTTAAATAACTCCACTAGTCTGGCTTTTAATGAGTTTTAATGTCCCATGATGGTGGCTTAACCACCCTGACAGGAACAGAGGTCCAGAGAAAACACTTACAACATGTAGTTTTTGGCACCAAAGTGAAAATTTGCACTTCATTTACTGCAGAAACTTCAGAATCTTTCACACAAAGTCAAGATGTTTCATCTGGGATATCTGGATTTAACATTTTAGTATTTTGTGCTTCGTATTGTCCGTTGAAAGACGGCACGTATCTGATGTTTGTCAGGAGAAACGCTGTTTTGAATTTGAATGCATTCCATTAGGGAAGTGATAGGAGACATTGGTTCCTTTTTTATGACATGACAGTTAGGGCACAAAGCCAAAGCAAGACCTGTGGATACTGGTCTGCACCACAAACACACACACACAGACAGAATTCATTCCCGTTTTCAAACTACAAAGATACCATATTTGCCTACTATCTTTTTTTTATTATTTTCCATCCAAATCACTGTTGATTGAAGAGCAACTACAGCTGCCGCTTCTTCTTCCTCTCTGTGTGTAAGCCGTGCTTGCATTTTGGCCTATAAGATGGGGACACTATCTGCCCGCTGCTCTCCTTTCCATATATAACTTCTGACAGGCTCTCCTGTGTCCCCCTGCCCTACTTTACTCCTTCAAGCACTCCTCTCTGTACAGTACAGCCACATGGACATTACGGCTGACTGGACTGTCAGCCTGAAGCTACTTCTTCAGTTAAAAAACCAACTTTATAACAACCGTGTTCGTCTGATGTTATCTGGCTATCAAACATTTACAGCTTATTTTAAACAACCGATCAATTCCATCATTGATTATTTGGTATTTCATTAGTGCTTAGTGTCAAAGGGTCTTCTTCTCTGGGGTGAGGTGGACCTCTTCTGTTTTGGTCCTAATAAAGCAGGTTAATCACACGTATTATCCATATTCTTAATTGGTTGGGTGTTATAATAGGTGTTATAATAAATGATCGTTTGCTGCCCCCTTGTGGCCAGAGTGAGAACATGACTTTAGTACATCCTAAAATAAGAGAAGGACTTGTACTGTACCACACGGTGTAATCAATTATAAGACTAACTGATAAATATCAGTCAAATCAAAAGATGAGTGACACTCACAGCTCTGTCTGAAGCTTTAAGCATGAAGTATGAAATATTATATGATGAAGTCAGTGTTTCAGGATGGAAACCACAAATCAAGTTTAAAAAAGACAATTTAGTGTTGCAAACAACATGATAATATATACTCTGCGATCAAATGTAATGTACTATTTTTATGAAAGGTGTGACAGTGATAATGTGGGCTTTGGTGTCCAAACATGTATTATGTTTCCTAATGATCATCTTTTACACTAGTGGTTCTTTCTTTTTTAAACTTTCTTTTATTTTGTATGTAAAGAGTTGTCACATCTATGAGTGGTTAACAGTTAATAACACATAATTTTGTTTAGCAAAATGTAGTTTTAGTTTTGTTTGATTGCTACCTCAATAATCACTTCAAGACCTCTTACAGTGGATTTGGATAGGGAACAACATTTTTACACTCAATTTAATTCAAGACACAACTGTCTCATTTATAAAACTTCTAAAAAAACTAATTTATATAAATATTAACATTAAAACAACTTTATCTTGCTCATCATCGTTCAATAAAAGTACCTGCACGCTGCTGTCTTGTTCCCAGCTGGTCTTTAAGTTGAGTCCATACAGATTCAAAGAAGAACAAGATAACAGTAGGTCACCACACATCTACAGATATAATGTTGAAGATGCATGAGGCTCGGAACAAGATGCAGAGTGATGGGTAATATTTTAGTTTTGTTTGTGCAGCTTGTTGTTACCCACCACCGTTACCTCCTCCTGATGATTTCCTGTACATACTGGCCATTAAGGGATCTCTTCCATGTTCCAGTAGAAAGGATCAAATGTATTCCAAAGTTAATCTTAAAGCTGTGATTTATAAGGTTTCATCAGTTAGTCAAATCAAGTGGATATCTATAAAATTATTTTTCAAAATTTCCTTTTGGTATTTCTCATACAGTGTTTTCTAGTGAATCACAGCAGAGGGACAACAAAGGGACATTTCTCACTAAAAATATGTTTAAGTTTAACTTCTGAAGCCTCATATTTGTTTATTTTTTGCAGCGGATTATGACTGATTTTGTCCTCCATCTCTTACATCAAAAGAATCAGGAGGAAGGCCCTTGATTTTTATTATTTTTTTAAAGAAAGCTTTGATCAATTGTGAACCTATCCGTTAAAATATAAATGTTAGTTAACTACACATAGTTTCATATTCATAACATATCATATTGAGATGATGACCATTAGCAAAGAAACTCACCGGTTGCGCTGCAGCAGCTGGCAGCACTCTTCATGTGATCAACAGTGTCATTGTGTGTGCTTACAGCTGATTTCATAATAAATATAAAGGTTGAATCAGTGTTGCATTCATAATGAAAACAATGAGTAATAAACCTAATGTCAGGGACGGAGCTCTACAGACACAGAACATCAGTGTTTGAATGTAATAAATGACAAGTTTATTGTTGCACAAAATGTACAAAATAACAAGCAAATGGACAGCCCCTACCCCCCCAACCACCTTAGCATCCCTCCCCTCCCTCTGGTTCATTCGCCATAATGAAGCTGAATTTCTGAAACCTATGACTACGGCAAGTCCGATGGTCCAAGCCAAACGCATGGTAATTCTGAGAGACAACACATACCCAATTTCAGCGTCACTGAACAATTAAAAATGAATAAAAACACCTTATTTACACATTTCTGTCAGAACTTTTACAGCATGCCATCTATATATTTATACAGAATATGCTTGTGCACATACCCCTGTATAGAAAATATATTATAAGATCAAATTAAATTAGACTAAGGGCTATAGACATCCAAAGTACAGCACTTCTTTTTAATCTCCTTTTGAATCTTTTTTTAAATTTTTATTTCCCACGTATTCAATCACTCTGTTCTTTAACAACCTCGTACTAAAAGAAAGAACTCTAGTTGTATGCAGATATCATTGTGTTTTTCCTTGAGGACCCAAGCTGAGCATGTAGATGCCTGCCCACATATTTACACTGAAGACACTCAGAGCTCTTCCTTAAAATGCATGTGTGTCGTGTGTGCGTGTGTCATTTCGTGGTGTTTTTCATCCTCACATGTACTTAAAATGATCGTCATTGATGTTTTACAAGACTACTACTAGAGTTCATCCCCTCAATCCGGCCCGCCCCGCCCTGCCTCGTCCTCGAGCCTGGCTTGATGATGTAATAAAAGCAAAAACCAATCAGCTTTGGCACTGGGTGAAGAAGTAAGTGTGCTGTGGTTTTCCTAGAATGCCTTTCTTGGATCTTACAGGTCATTCATCCCTGTTTGTGCACTAACATGAAATCACAGAATAGCCAAAAGCAAATCCGCTGTTCCTCAGTTTGAGATTTTTGTTTTTTTCCCACTGATTTCTAACAAGCTAGTACTGTGATATCTAAACCACATTAGCACCATGGAGAAAGAGAAAGAGTGAACAACATCGTTCAAGTAAAGCCAGACAACTCACAAGATGTTTTGTGCTGGAGCATATACAGCGTTAAGGGCGCACAATGTGGGTGGAATTTTTTTGTGCCAAGGAGAAACCACATATCCCATGAATGGATGGATGGATGGATGGATGGGTGGGAATAGGGATGAAGGTGAAAATGGAGGCATCCTGAAGAAGACTACTCATGTCCTTGCCTCCTTTCCTTCAGCTGCACTGATGTGTAAAAGAAACAAAACAGGTAGAAGCAAATCTCCGGAGAGTATCCATCACATTGCTTCATAAATCACCTGCGGGTGGAGATCGGTCCAGCTGAAGGAGACAGCAACTGCAACACTACATCTGCAAACCTCAAGAGCTTTAAAAACCCCTCTGGGTAAACTGAGTGTGTGAGGGGGGCACAAGGAAAGTCTCCGGGATCAGTTTAAGATTTCAGATTTCAGGGGAAAGGAGATGGCGTTTTCAAAGTGTGTGCAAAAATACTTGTCAGACTACTGCTGGAACATGAACCCTTTTTTTTTTTTTTGTACATTTTCAGTTTGCTTCAGTTCTGACCTTAAATTTTGCAATATAGCTTCCTCTTTAATCCTACTTATTTTTCATCTGCTGCTTGTGTTTCACTTGTTTTAATATATATCTATATTTTCTTTTCTGGCTTTTTTTTTTTTCTCTTTTCTTACTTTACAAAATGAGAGACAGAATGATGGACAGCTGACAATATATATAATTATTTTCCTCTTCTTATTATCAACAGGTTTTCTCATAACCTGGAGATGATTTTCTTTGTTCGTTGTAAACAAACAGGTTTATCAGCCACTGGCGTTTGTTTCCTCCTCGTCTTCTTTTTTCTCCTCCTTCAAGTGCACTCCGTCTTCCCTCCCTCTCTCCGCCGCTCTCCTCTTTCTCATTGCAGGAGGGCCCTGATTTGTTTGGAGGTGCTGTCATCATTTAGATGCCGTGTCGTATACCTGAAGAAGAAGAAGAAGTAGAAGAAGGCGACAAAGAAAGATGCTGAAATCCTTGTGTGTCATGTCTCTGTATATTTGAAACACACACACACGTTTACACACACCTCAGTGCGTTCAGAAGTCCCTCCACACTGTTGGACGGCTGCTCTTTCAGTACCTTGATGCAGCCCTTCATCTGTCCAATACAAAGACAACACAGGGTGTTAGAGAAAGGTCAGCAGCCTCAGATCCACCTCATGTCCTGCTGCTGCTGCCGCTGCCACACACTGACTCAAAAACACACATTTCTAACAGTAAATGACGACACATCTACAGATATAACGTTGACGATGCGTCAGGTTAAACCTGTGGATGATAACCTTTCTGGATTGTTGCCTGACTGATGTGAGATGCGAAAAGTTTTGTGATTTTTGTTTCTCAGACACACTTTAGGTTTCAAAGGTCAACCTCTTCAGTATTTCAAACACTAAAATTATTATCTTGAATCATCTCAGATTTACGTTGGGACCTCTTTAGGGATGTCGACCCATTGGATGAATATCAAGGCCTATAGTGAGTTTGTTGTTTTTAGACTGATTACCAGCTTTTTATATCTCATTTTTAAGTTTGGTTGCCTGTACAAAAGATCGAATAAATAGACATTTTTGTGTCTCATAATGCTGAAAGTCAAATCGCAGAGATGTGCGTCTGTTTGTACTCACATCGATTTTGGAGGTCTTGGCGAAAGCCCCAACAGGGTGAACGTGGTCATAGAGAATGATGACCCCCACCATCACCCTCATGCAGAACAGCATGGTATCTGTGTTGGTGAACCGACAACGGTATTCCCTGCGACAGAGAAAAGGAGTTTAACAAGGAGGAAATTGTTAAATGATGAACAGAGGACAGGACGGGGCACACAATGATAGACCTCTGCTGTTAGTTGAAGTGCATTGTGATTGACTTGATGACTTTTTCTTCATATAAAGACATCTAAGAATGAAAGATTAGGATTTTAAATCTAGCATGAAGGACTGTATGAATGATTTAGCGCCATTCAGTGTATTGAATTAGTGGGACAAACTTCAGTAGGCCTCTTTTGTACTCACTTTGAAAGGGCTTGTTAATTAAAACCTAAGCTTCTGACCTTTGGAGAGAAGGACAAGAAGAGATGGATTGAGGAAGGGGATGATAGAGAGAAGGGAAAGTGTGAAAAGTACTCACGGAGTCTCCAGCATGACACGACACACACAGGCCATGGTGCTCAGGCAGTCTGTGGTGTCCTCGATGGGCAAGGTTTTATTCTGAAGGAGGGAGGAAAAAAGGAAATCAGTAGAAGAAGACAATCCCTCACTAACAAATGCACAATGTCCTGTGTAGTGTATGCACTTGAACAAAATGTTCTACCACAAGATGGAGACAAACTACATGTGCAGTTTAATTTAAGGTTGGTAAGGCGACTTTGCTAAAAGGCAGTCATGACCAGCCTGTCCTTTAAATTTTGCACGAGTCTCTGAAGTATTGAGGTGTAAAGTTAGAAAGGCTTCCTCTACACTAAAATAATGTTTTGACAGCAGCAGGAAGGAGATTGTCATGCAACAGTCCAGCACAGGCACCTCAGCCTCATATCAGTACCACTGCTAAGGACAAGTTTATATATATATATATGTTATATATAATGTTATTTACAAAGATAGCTTTTAGATTAAATCTTTATATGGTGAGTTAGATGTAATATATTTAGTCTGACTGGACCATGCAGCCATTTTTCTCACGTTACAGTTTCACTCTGTGCTCTTTGAGCTTTTAATAGCAGACTGTTTGCTCTCGTCTGCATGTGCCCATTTAGCACAGGACGCTTCGACATTGACCACAAACTGTGTGATGAGTAAACACGAGTGTCGCTTGGGTGATCAGAAGAGTAATGTGGTTTTTTGTCAGTAGCATTGCTTTGTTACAAAGAGTTCTGGAAATGTTTTATAAAGCAGAAACTCTCTCGATCGAGTTTGGGCATTTAATTTCTGAACTCAATAAACAGAGTTTTGATGAGCATATAAAATATGATTGCATTGTTTCGGATTAAAGGTTTAGGTTGTAGGATTTAGGATTCAATTGGATGTAATCTGCCAGTTCACTGCTATGTGCCACTAAATCTTACACATGGGACCTTTGAACGGCTCAACGTTACAATTAACAAAATATTGTAGTTTAAGTACAATAACCAGCCACAACTTTAATTCCACAATAATGCATCAGTAATAATAATCCAATAATCTAATATATTATTGTGTAACACTCACAGGGACCATCTGTCTGCATTAAGTACATTTTGATGATAATACTTTCACTGACTTTGACTAGTAATGGTCTACAAATAAATGATCTCAGTACTCTCTCTACCACTGCCTTTAGATCCCCAACCATCATCTAAGACTACCTTGAATGCTCCCTTGATTTATTATTTAGATGCCATTTTCATGTGACCTTTGCTTGATGCTCAGCTTCCCATAACAATAATTAAAACTCTGAGAGTTAAATCTGGGCTCTCGCTCTTTGTGTTAACAAGGTCTTGATAACTCATATATGGATCTTAATGGGAAAGAATTGGAAATCTACCTCTGAAACAAACTTGGTGGTGGCGTTACTCAGAGTCTTCAGCATTGGTGTTGCTTCAGCGTAGAACAGGGACATCCGATTGGCCATCTCGTTGTTCACCTCGTTCTCCGCTTCCAGCTGTGTGCCAACAGAAAACATCTTTAATCAACTACACCCTGTCGAAAAAATCACGTCGTCTAGTAATGATAAAGCCAATCCTGGCTTTAACTTGAATGGCAAATGAAATATTGCATGTACATCTTTGTGTTAGGAGTAGAGGAACGCCTACTCTTCAGTCGTTAAAGTGAAGCCATGCTGCTTAAAACTGAACATCTGATCATGTTTCCAAGGCCTCACCTGCTGGTTGTTCAGCCTGTTCCTGCTTATAGTCCTCCTGTAGTAACTGAAGTCATTCTGAATGGCTGGATTTGTCATCTGCATGGTGAGAGAGGAGATGATTTAGGTTTTCAAAAAGGCAATTCAAGGAAGATATTGATTTTTCATGACAGTAAAGGCCGAGGGTTGTAATTAGACCAAGAACGATTGCCCTCACCTTTAGTTCATCAAAGCTGAGTGTAAAATGAAGGATCTCAGCAAACTGTTTGGCCAGGGCCTGCTCTCTCTCCAGGTGCTGCATGGGAGCGTACGGCGGGCTGGTCAGCGCCTCTAGCAGGCTGCGCAAGGCATTCTCTGCAAAAATACTTAGATGTCAGAAATGTATTCGCACAAGCTTGAATCTGCATGTCACACTGCTGCTGTGGATGCTTTTATCTCCTCATGCTGCTGTAAATCTCTGTAATCTGGCCTGGATCTGAAGTCTCTTTCATGTCGCCAGATTTAACAAAATGCAGCAGCAGCAGCAGCAAGATTTAAACTGTTTCAAATAAAAGAAATCACTTCACTCCAGTTCTGTCACCTCCTCTCTATAGTGGGATCTGGCCTCAGGCAGCATAACAGACCTTTGGATCCCCTCCGAGAGCAGGGTTCAAGTCCTCAAAAAAGGCTCCTTCTGGCTGGGATTTAACATTTAATGTGACCTGAAATTTACCATTAGAGGCCTCAGGCTTTGGAACAACATGTCTGTCACACTCTTAAGCTCTTTTTGTTCCTAACATTTTCAGTTGGGGTAGTGGTATGTGGCTGTAAGGATGGTTCTGTTGATTGGGAGGTTTGAAATATCTCAACACAACACTTCACGGATTGCAACACAATTTGGTACAGACATTAACATTCCCCCCAGGATTAATCTTGATGACTTTGGTGGACCCTTAAGAAGTATTCCACTCATTTAGCATTGCACTCCTATAATTGTTGGACTCACAGTGTACAGGATTAAAATCAATGCAGCAGATGCAACTTCTGGGTCTGAGTGAGCGGCACAAAACACATAAAAACTCGTCTTTTCTGGTTTGGGCCACTTCTAATCAACCTATGACAGTTTAGACAGAGATTTGATGTGTTGTGCTCGTAGCAGTTAAACATGCTAGATTTATCATTGTAGCATTTATGTCAAAGCTCTGCTGTGCCTACAGCTTTGCAGAGATGGTAGTGTAGCTGTTCAACTTATTTCGCCAAGACGAAATGTTGAGCACAAAATTAAACGAGTTGATAAAATGGATGTTTTCAGTGTGGAAAAATTAGAAAAGTTTAAAAAGAGGTGGTTTCATTTCTCAACCTATTTCAGTCTCATGCATCACCGAGACACAATGACTGTAGTCTCTTCACGACACACTGGACTGAACCTGGAGAGTAATTGTGACCTTTTCTAAGGTTCAGCAGTTCAGCAGTTCTAATTTTGCCCTTGGTGACCAAAGGCTTTAACAACAAATCCCACTCTACAAGACAAAATGAACATTGACTGTAAATTGTACTCCATAGAGATCACACTGTGACCTGAGCATCCTTGTGGACACCCTATAAGTGAACCTACATATCCACTGTGTCACAAACGCTGTTGAACCTAAGCCTTTTCATTGCTTTTCTGCCTGTAACAAATCAGACACCAGAGCTGGACCTCAGAAGGTTGTATGTGGTAGTAATGCCTCAGCAGCAAAGTCTCCAGAGGCCCCATCCCTTCCTCTGCATTAAAAATGTATAAGAGCCTTCTATAAATACAGCACTGAAGTGTTTCATCTAAAGGGCCTGGACAGAAACCCACTCTCCCTCCTGCTGTTAGCGCAGAGTGCACAGTCCCTATCCCGAGCACTGATTCCAGAGGGTACATACTGACAGATTGGATGAAGAAATACTGCAGTTGTTTACTGTATGGGGGGCCTTTTAACCCCTGCTTGCCCCCATTGATCAAATACATAAATCAGTAGGTGGTGCTAGGGGCAAAAACAGTCAGAATCTTCTAGTTTGTACACTCCTGGTCCTTAAGATTTCATCTCTTTCTCTTCATGAAGAGGGCAGGCATGCAATATCTACAAGATATCTGTTGTACTGTATCTCATGGATACATTAGTGCTGATACATTATCATTAATTATTAGTTAGCCCTCTTTTTATGGTAAGCCGAGAACACAATGTCCATGAGATCGAAGTATTATTGGAAGGCAGAGCAGAGGCGGCAACCGAACTATATTTCTCTGCTCATACTTCTCTCTCTTTCTCTCCCTGCTGGACGACCATGTACCACTGTTTCCCTAGCAACGGCTGCCTGGCTGCTTGGTCAGGATGCTGCAGAGATGGCTGAGAGGACATCATCATAGTGTGTGTGCATGTGTGTGTGTTGAGGAATGCAGCCAGACTGAAACTGCATACAAAATCACAATGGCAACACGGTGTGAAACAAGATGAGCTTGCCTGTTTTGTCACCTTAAAACAAATCTACCTCTTATTTAAAGTTATGCAACGACACACATACGTTGTGGTTAAAACATTGTTCTCTTTACCGCATTTGTCAGGGTCACAATGCGTGCATAATGTACAACAGTAGCTGTCTGTCACATGTCTCACATCCTTTAACTGTTGAATAGCTGCCGTCTACACTTCTAAGATGACTCCGAGGCGTTTACAGCTTTGTCAGAATAGAACAAAGGCTCATATTTAGACATAGCAAAGAGGCATGAATGTGAGTGATGTTTCTCTTTCTGTTTGCACCCGTCACCTCATTTTCTACTGCTGCCACATCCTGTCATGCACCTATTTGGAAGCCATATTCTTGCTTTTTTGATAACTAAATTTGGATTCATGCTATAGCCTCTTTGCAGATATATTTCCACACCTGTAGGGCCACAAGAAAGTGTGTTAAATCATCCGAAACCACTCTGTAGACTGTATATGATAGCCATGCTCACCCAGTCGGAGGGAAAATTCGTAGAAGCGCTTCAGTTTGGCCACCAGGGGACAGACTGCGTTCCAGGCCTTCTCCTGAAGAGCGAGGTCGCCTGGATTCTGGATGGCCTGTGGACAAAAAACACAGTTACCGTTAAAAAAAGATATAAAAACTACCCCATCTTCCTAAATCCTTAAAGCAACGCTTCAGTTGAGTAACTTTTTCACTTTCAACTTCCATACTGTGATTTCAGTTCAACAAAAATGGAGGTATCTGTACCAAATGTCCTTAACCAGCTAAAGTTTTGATTTATTCACGTGACACATAAAACACTCTTAATGACATTTCACTGTATTATTTGCAATAAACAATTAGACTTTGTAGCTACATTAGCCAGAAAGTGGGAAAATAATTTCTTAAAGGACAACGCTGCTGTTAGTCTATATTTATCTTGAATCAGCTACATATGACTTAATCTCTGAATACTTTCCAACCTTCTACCGCTTCTGTGCCACTCGTCTTCAAAGCCCATCTGTTCCTATTAAAGATGTACATTTAAAAAAGGGTCACAAATGTATAGTTTGTTTTTGTTTTTTTAAAAAGGCTCACTGATTTCCTCAAACAGCTGAGTGCTGCAGATTCAGCAAATGTTACTCAAACAGGAGTGCAGTTGTTGGGGACTATTTTCAGCCCTGAATAAATCCAAATTTTCTAGTGAGTGTTTACAGCAGGAGGAGAGGCCATGTTAATCATAATGAAGGAATGTGTCACCCGGTGCAACGCTGAGACACATTTTTGCACAAAAATGGAGATGAACTCTGATTACACAGCTAATCGTTGTTAGTGTGATCGATTTATTGCATGTTTTGGACTTTTAATGGGATTTATTATCTTCTGTGCTCCCTTGACAATGACACGCTTTTTCAAAGCTGGATGCTTCCATGCCATTTTTTGAATTTTTCTCCCTGGTGGGATTAATTAAACATAAAATATTCCTAAATGTCAGCCGTGGCTTCACAGCCCTACAGCAGCTAAGATTTAACACATGTTAAAAGGAAGGAAAAAAAAAACATAATCAAGCTCATAGTTTATAAAAATAGAGTCTGCCTAAGTTTCTGTTCTTAAGTAATGCTTCCAAGTCCTCAAGGTTAGGAAGCAAGGAGAGGAAACGATTCAGCACAATTTGTTAACAAGTAGAGCAACACCAACAGCTGAGCAATCAGCAGCAATCGTTCATGCTGCAGAGGGAGGGGGTAATGTAACCTGAACACGCTACAGACCAGCATACCAGCTTTCTAAAGGATGATGTTTATGAGTCTTCCATAACATGGCTACCAAAAACAACATATTGCATGAGATGTTTGTTTGAAAAAATACTTTCACACATTTCCCCCCGTCTATATTTACTGCACGAGTTCACTACATGTCAGTACTCCACTCTGGCATCACACACTGCGCTGCAGCTCGACTGTTCAGCCCTTATTGACTGCTGCTTAATGCTCACTTCTCGTATCTCCTGTCCCGCCCCATTGTAGGACTGCAGCTCGGCTAGGATCCCATGAGCCTCCTCCAGCACAGCGCTGACCTGGTTCCACACGGCTGTCTCTGCCTCTGTGGGCTGGGCATCTGGGAGGGAGGAAGAGTGGGAAAGAAGAAGCAGAGAGAGAGAGAGTGGGAAGTGAAAGTGTGATGTAAAGATGAAAGAATTGACAGGAAGTAGCAGAAAAAAAAGGGGGAGGAAAGATGGATCGGAGGGTAAAGAAAATGAGAGGAGGAGATTTGAGGAGAGAGGAAGGTTAGTGACAAATGAAGAGCTGATAAAAACCTGAGATAACTAATTACACACTACATGGCTGCAATAAAAGTAAAATGTTCCCTACAAGTGAAAATGACTGCGTTTCATCATGTTAGTGGACATTGCAGCCGTACACATCTAAGGTCAAAATCTGGCCAGCAAATGGATGATCCAATTTACCCACCATAGAATTATAACAAGAGACCTGCAAGCCACACTCTGTCACACGGCGAGGTTTGATTACAGTCTGTGGTCACGCAGACGTTGACAGTTTCACTTCAGGAAACTATTTGGATGAGGCTGTTAGAACTGATAGTTGAACATTTCGATGCCGTAAAAAAAGTGCCTCGATTGCACCGCATGGAGAATGTCTCTGACTCCTGAACTTTAATTGTCTCAAACGTTCATTCAGTGAGGATTAATGCAGGCTTGGATAGGTGTAATAATCCCATCAGATTGATGTAATGGTCTTATCTATCTTTTTCTCACTTTCCATTTCCCCTTTCACATCTATGAATCAGTAGAGACTCCTTTTTTTTTTTTTTTTGCCCTTGAGGTTTAATTGTGAGAAATGTTAAAACAAACAAGCAGCAGGGAAGACAACCTTTGGGCATGCTCACCCTTTTTCTTTAACATACACACTGAGCGAAACATATATGGTCTATATGGTAAACCCAGTGTTTTTTCTGCAGGGCACCTCCCAGTCACAGTTCTGCTTTGTTTGCCCATGTTGCGTGGTGTATGCACACAGGTGGGATTAAGCGTTTGAGGGACACGATTTAGGATGTGTCCTCTTGAGTCATCATTGTGTTTTGTTTTCTCTTCTTCAAGCCATCCGTCGCGATGTGTGACTCAGGTATAAAGTGAGAGTGGGAGTGTGCCCGGGCAGCTCTGTACATGCGGTACCACCGCTGATTATTTTTGCACCCTGAGGCATTGGCTCCCTGCAGAGAAATAGTAATCATGGAATATTTGCTATCCTACATGCACACTGGCAGCCATAATAAGCACAGCGAGCACTGCTATTTTAGTGACGACTTCTCCCTAATGTGCTCCTGTAATTCTCTGATAACATATTTTGTTTACTAGGTACAGTAATAATTAAATGAGCCCAGCTTATGCTCATAGTTAAAGGAATAGCTTGCTTTCTTGCTGATCCAGGTGAGAAGAATATAAATCAAATATGAACTTGGAGCCAAGAGACAATTATCTTAGCTTAACATGAAGACTGAGAACAGGGAGAAACTAGGCTGGCTCTTTGCGAAGATTTTTAAAAGATGTTAATGGGGTGTAAGCCTGGGACTATTTTTTGACTTGACTCCGCAACCCTGATAAGCATAAGCGGTTACAGAGAATGGATGGACGGATGTAGTGTGAGTTTTACGGGTCCTGGTAGGTGGATTTTATTACCTTTGGACAGAGCCAAGGTTGCCTTTTCAAGTCCCTTTGCTATGCTAAACTAAGATAACTAAATAACTAACTAAAATTTAATAAAGTATAATAAATAAAAAAAAAAAAGCGAGCACACTTAATTTTGCATGACGACTTGCATGTTACATTACATGTTGGACATGGAGGCCAACAGATGATCCAAGCATCATATTTTCTTGTGTGAGATGGAAACAGATGATCCAAGCATCATATTTTCTTGTGTGAGATGGAAACTTTATCCACATTTTTTAATTTTATTTTGTCATCAGATTGGCTCCTGATCCTTTAACACTGCATCATGATCAGCATTCAGCTATCGGCAGCCTGCACGAGAGCTCGCCGTAGAGTAGAAACCAAACTTTGAGCTGTGTGACAGAGGTGACTGTGTCTCTGGGTCGAGGAGGAGAGCTCACAGATGGCACAGGGGTGGCTGGGGGATGTTTAAAGCTGACATGCCTGAGTCTGACTCATTCCACTCGCTTTTGAAGTAAAGTGAATCGCAGGCATAATAAATGAGGGGTAAGTTCAGCCTGTTTGACAGCTGATGTCTCTTGCCAGCAGTGAGCTATCCCACTCCCACCGTAACATACAGTCAGTAACAGAGGAGGAGGAGGAGGAGGCCAGCTGTTAAAGGAGGGAAAGTGGTTGAGGAGGAGCAGAATATGTTGGGATACACTGCAAAAAAATCTCCATCTTAACAATTCGTTAAGTCTCATAATCAGCCTTTAAAAAATAGTTTTCAGTGCAGCATTAAATAAATTAATAGAAATTAAAGAAGAGGCTTTTTGTTTGCAAGCTTGGTAAAAAGCGTGAACCTTCACTGCATGTTAGTTTTGTCGTTGTCATTCTGCATAACTGTTTTGTTTGCTGCCAAAGCTGCAGGAGATTTTAACACTGAGAACTGAAATGAAATGAATTATTAAGATGGAATTTTTTTTTACACTGCAAAGTTTAGAATTCACTGACTTGGAAAATGAGAAAAGGAGGGATAGAGGTGGTTTTATTTACCAGCCTCTTTTACAATCTTTCTTTCAGCTTCACTCTCTTACACACAGTGTAATCCACACACACACACAGAGATAAGTCACATATACAATAGGTCACACAATAGGGGATGAGGAGGTGGAGGGATGACGATAGACTTTTTGTTAGCCATCATCATCCCCGAGCAACAGAAACCCACACAGGACTGGCATTCGGTTGATTTCGCCACAGTTTTTGTGGCTCAGGAGCCGAGATCAAAGCATTATTGTTGTCATTTCGCCACAGCGTCACCATGCCATTGTGCATCTGTCTGCTTCTAATAAGATGTGGCGCGTGTGAATGAGACTCTTTAAAAAGAAGCCAAATGAATTTCAAATGCCAATCCCTGGAGCAGAAACCAAAAGATAAAGAAGAGGGTGGAGAAGAGAAAAGGTGAGGAGGGAGAAATAAGGACGTAAGGATGACACAATGGTCAGCTAAGATCGATGGAATGAGGAAAACAAAGCAAAGGCAACGAAGAGAAAGGGATAACTCAAAAAAATAAGAAGCGGATGGTCTCACGTTCAAAGTCAAGGAAAACTATTGGGCCATGCTCAAGTTCGGCGCAAGCCAGCACTTTCAGGAGGTTTCCCATGAGCCCCCTGGAACAGAGAGAGGGGAGAAGTCTGTGGGTGATGAGGGGATGGGTGTCGGGGTTGTGCGCGTGTTCGTGTGTGTATGTGTGTGTGTGGTGCATGAGAGGTGAAGGTGTCCGGGTGTGGGCGGTGGAGGGACTGGATGAGAAGGCGGTTGTTGGAATGGCATGGTGGAAGTATGTCCTGGGTGAAGCATGGCAACGTGGACACAGAGCTTCTTTAATCCCACTCCTATCTTATTATTTATAGCTTGCTTTAAATAGAAAATGTCTTTTGGTTACAGAGAATGTGTGTGAAGTCCAATTAATCTAATTTACATTTGCAGAATTTAGTGTAAAAGATATAAATAATATAGAAGAATTGGCACAAATCTTAAATAATATGGGGTTATATTTCTTTAAACAAGAACTGAGCAATATCTTCCAAGAATCAAATAGAAAAACATTAAACTCAGAAAGAATATAAACAAATTAACAAAAAAAAGACCTCAAAAGCAAATAAATATATTATACAATTACACAGAAATTAGATTGTGCCCATTTGTGGGCAGGTGTTAACCCTAAAATGATCATTCTGTGTCAGAAATGTAACTAGAACAGCAAAAATAAATTAAAAAACAGGTGAGTTTCCATGAAGAGTGGAAAATGTTATAATCACTCTTACGTATAGTTTCATTGCCGGTTTTATTTTCTGCTTTTCAGTTTCACATGATTTTTTATTCATTCTTAGTTTATTTATTTCAGTTTAATTCTTGGGAAATTTCGTTGGATAATAATTATTATGAATTAATTTAATCCCATAAAGTTGCTCTCTATTAAAGTGCACACTTGTGTGTTGTACTGTACTGTATAAAAGTCAGTGTTTGAGGGCAGTGTTGCTTGAGAAGTAACAGCATAAATGAGTTGCACCATTTTATTTATACCTATGCAGCATATATTTATACCATCATTGGATAGAAGGTCATCAGAAAGCACTGAGAGTGGGACTAGAGAGCGTCTGATAATGACAAACCACACCCACAAACACCACTCCATCACTCCATCAACAACTCAGCAGCTCGCACATCCAAGTATACTTTTCCTCTCCCATCGACCTCCCATTGAACACCTCCGCTGCACACATGTGCTCCCACATTTCAAGCACACAAACACGTGCACGCACCCCAGTGCTCACTTACTTTCAAAGTCCAGGAAAAAATGTGGACAGTTCTCTAAATCCTTGCCAAGGACCTTAATGAGGTTCCCCATGGCTGGCGACCTGGACGGGAGGAAACAACAAAATGCATACAGTACGCAGAACCTGGCAATGCGCATGAAAATACACAACATGCACATGGAGAACACAGCAGGCTCTGACTGTTTTATTTGTTTTTTACCCATCTGCACTTTTCTAATGATTCCTT
The DNA here is from genome assembly GCF_000972845.2 of Larimichthys crocea. Lineage (NCBI taxonomy): Eukaryota > Metazoa > Chordata > Actinopteri > Sciaenidae > Larimichthys > Larimichthys crocea. The sequence goes on along the minus strand of NC_040023.1, from coordinate 44,893,939 downwards.
CTTCCTCTCCTCCTCCATCCTTCTGTCTAAGCAATATGTCTAGAGCGGAGTTAGACATCCCAGTCATAAATGAAACTAATCCCAGTTTGCATCCCATACACAGCGTATTCTGTATTTGATTAGAGGGGGGCCTAAATCCAGTAGTGAATCATTTAGCTTGGGAGTCGCTAGAGCTGAGCGGTGGTTTTAATCCATTTACATTACTATAGTAACCTAATAAAAGCCTGCTATGTACGGGCTGCTTTCTCCTAATGCCCTTTATGTACAGCAGTCTATGGATACTTTATGAGAAGCTCTTTATGCTTCATACCCAAAGACCAGATGCCAGCGCTTTATGAAACCAATGATGTGAGCTTTATCAGATTATAATGTCGGTCAGACGCGCAGGACATACACTGTCTACACGCTTGTATGTTCGTATAAAAGGCAAAACAACATATGTCAGGTGTTTTAGAATTCAAGTCCACGACAGTCAAAGCTGGTTTGATCCATTAATTTTGATTCGATACGAACTACTACAAAGCCTTATGTCCTATCGTTTAGGTGGGAGAGCTGTATGTCATGATTTATGAGGCCAATGAATCATTAATAGGCTACTTCTGAATACATTTTCATTACCACGAATAATCTGTCAGATATTAAGCATTACTTTTTACTATTCTGTAATAACGTAATCACAAGCATGTTAAAAAATTGCCCTGAACATGATGTAACATGAGTATGGATTGGTATGGATCGAGCTGATATTTATAGTATTGAAACCACCCTCAACTGTTCAAACTCACAGAACTTTATTTCAGATAAGTGGAAATAACAAAATTTCCAAATTTATTGTGTCATCGACGATATTTTAGCAAGCTAAGAGCTAATTGAAGAGAAAATTTCAGGAAGATGGACGTAAAAGGAGCAGTGTGTGTAGTTGCAGACTGCAACCCGCTCCGCTCCTCTTCTTCTTCCGAGTATGAAGGAGAAACTACGGTGGCTGTGAAACGACCTATCTAAAGCCGATGTTTAGTTTGTCTGTTCTGGGCTACCGTAAAAACATGATGGTTCAATATGGCGGACACAGTTCAAGAGAAACACAGCATCTGTAGATATAAAAGACTCATTTTAATGTAACAAAAAAACATATTTTCCGGCAGTTATACACTAATGGAAACATAGTTTTGCATATTAAATTCCATTTCTGCCATAATCTCTAAACAGAGGCCCCTAAATGTGACACACTCGGCCTTTTAAGGATCAAAGAGGGGAAAGGATTGAGAGGCCACATGTGGACTTGGGTGTATGTCGCATACAAAACACACAATAAACACAGAAACTGAGAGGAATCCAATATTCAGAAATGACTCTCAGCTGTGCGAGTATGAAACCCTCTTCTCGATCATAGAGGGATTTCGGCAGCAGAAGGTAGGCAGCTGCCAAGTTTCACTTCCTCTGTGTTTATGTGCTATGTTAGCACACAGCGGAGGCCTATCAGTTTCCTCCCTGCAAGACTGATTTATGGCCAGCATTAGCATGTTTATGAGATGCCACCGTCCTGCAACAAAAAAGAAAAAAGAAAAAAAATCCTTTTTTCACTGTTACTCAGCAAGAATGGGTGTTGCAATGCAGCACTGAGGTACAGACAGACAGAGGATGGAGTTACATCGGCCAGTCGCGAAGACAGCTCAGCTGACATTCCCGAAAGTGGCGACTTTCAGATGAGTACGGCATCATGTGTTTACTCAATCCAACAACAAAATCTACTGGGAGGCAGTGAAAGAGCGCTATATGCTGAGTCACTGCTATAACCTGTGAGCATCAGTCCAAACATGTAAAACAAACCCATTCTCCTCCTGACTTTTAGACCACCTGCTCCAAGACAGCAAGACGCTATGAATAAATGAATAACAGATTCATATCTTCGGCCTGACAAGGTGATTGCAAAGGCGAAGTCAAGCTGAGATTCGGACCGAAGCCTGGTATAAAGCAATGAAAGCTTTTCTGACATGTGAATAGGTGAGTGTGTGTGTGTGTTTGTGTGTGAGGCCGGTGTGCGGCTACCTCTAACACACACACACACACATGCGTTAACACACATACACCAAGTCTGGAGCAGCATGTGGTCCATCCCGAGAGCAGAGCTCGGCTGATGGTTGCCAGGATACTGTTGGCCTGGTGATATCGTCTGCTCGTCTCAGCAGAAGATGTCGGAGAAAAGAAAAAAAAGCATCCAGTTTGCTCACACACTGGGTCAGTTGCTTACAACAGTAATCTGATGCACCAATCTTTACTGGCTGAACAGCAGTCAGTCAGTCGTTGTATTAATTGCAGCGCACATATGGTAATCACAAAAAAGCCTCACAAAGCCAACAGGAAATCACCACCTACTCTCATTTCTCTCTTCTTACCGTCTTTTCCTACAAGTGATTCGCCTCTTCCTTTCTCTTTAGCCCTCAGTTTCTCCTCCTTGCCTCCTCCCTTGTCTTTATCCTCTCTTGCTCTGTGAAGCCGTTGCTGTGGGTAAATCCCAGGTTCACGCCACTCACAGCGATGACTGCAGTCCCAGCGGCGGCACTGGTTGCCACTCTTGCTTTTCTTAGAGGCTGATGTAAACTTCTGCTCTCACTCTTTCTCCGTCTGTCTCTCTCAGTGTATCTCTGTCCACTTCACACTTCTCTTTTTCTGCCATCTATTTAAAGGCCTGTGGTTTTCTCTATTTGGTCTGTGTGCTAGATGCTGCTCTGCTGTGTTTTTTTTTTTTTTCTTCTTTCAAGCTGTTTGTAGAACAGGATATTCTTCTGCTGGGTGAGGTTGTTGGTTTAAAGTACACAAGATATGCTTGTGTTATTTACATTTCTGTCTTTTTTTTTTGTTTCTCCTCTGGCTGTGTCGTCCTGACGCGGCGTGCATGTGTCTCTCAATTCATATGCAAATAGAGAAAACTCCTTCTCTCTTTTCGTTGCTGACGTCAGAATGGGTTCCTCAAAAAATATCCCCCGCCAGCTCTCCTCTCTGCCTCACTTCTCTATTTCACCACTCAGCAGCAATCTCCCAGCTCCTCTGGCCTTGTCTTGTCACAGTACATCTCACTCATGGTGCCATTCAGCCTGGTGGCCCTCAGGTGCAAATAAATCGAAGTGGCAGAAAGCGAATTGTGATCTGGTTGTGTTTCTATAATGTACATTACATAAAAACCACTGGACGTATCAGAAGCACACGGTTTAAACAACATGCCATTTTGTGAATTAGGAAGTGTGTTTAGTGGCTACTGGTTGCAGTTTCTCTTACACGCAAACGCACACACAATGTTTGCAGTCAGCCAACGTGAAAGTGGAGCAAAGTGCTTCTCTTATGCAACTGCACAGCAAACACAGCTCTCATCTGTAGTCCGGCAGGAGAAATCAAACCAAGGGGCTCCTCGAGTCTTAATAAAGACACGGCTCGGCACCCACATGGCGTCTGAAAAGCAAACCTGGTCCAGACTTGAAGCCAAGCAGCAGAGCGAGGCCGCCCAGATTCCTTTCAGATCGTACTGAAAGATTCCTCCTGTTACAGACCAGGAGCTTCATCAGTGTGGATTTACTGAGCACAGAAACAGCGCTCATCTTTGCCAAGGCTAAGCTCTATTAACTCACCGATAATACCATCTGAACTCACTTTCACCATCTCTGTCGCGTTCTCTCTGTGTCTAACCACCATGATCTGACTGGGTATTCAGTGGTCTTTGAATCAAACCTATTCAGCAGCACTGTATACAAGCGACTGTACTCTCCCAGCTCTCATCTTTTCTCTCTACCCATCACTGTTTCCTTAGTCCTAAATTGTCCAAGCGTCCCCTCCCACTTCTCTGACTAGCCCATATGGTGTTTCTCTGCTGTGTCCTTATTTTTCAGCTGTTGTTCTTCAGTCTTTTTTTTTCTTCCCCCCACCGCATTTTTTCACTCCTCATTTTTCATTCCTACCTTCGCTTGTGTTTATCCCACTGGAACACTTCACTGCATCAACCAGGGCTTGTCAGCTCCACACGGTGGTTACAGCATCAGCACCCACCACCTGACAGAGAGACAGACAGATAGACGGAGAGAAAGAGAAATTAACATAAGATTCAACATCTCGTACACAGTGTCAGGGGGGGGAAAAAAACAGGAGTGTAGTCTTGATTTGGGTTTTAAGAAGCAGCTGAGTCAACAAGGGCAAATAAAAGCATGGACAGACATAAAAGGCAAATAAAAATGATGATATTACTTAGCTAGCGTTGCATTGGAAACACCCATCGTTCAAACCCGCAATAGCTGATTTTCTGCACACTTGGGACAGATTATCACCTCCGCTGTTAAAGCGAACATGTTATCGGACAGTTTCCTAATTACACATCTAGCAGATACAGACTAATGTTTGCATTCATTTGAAGTGGTGTTTGTGTCCACCCAATTAATGTTAGGCCAATATTCACTCTCCTTTTAAGCTCTCCTCGAAGTCTAACTGAGGTCATATCTGTCTTTTTAGCCGCTAAATGTTTCACTGTGTTCACTAGGTAGCCATTTGCTTTGTCTGTCTGCTGTTTGGTGCTAAACAGGTGGCGTACAGAAGTGCTTTACACTGACAGCTGCCAGTTGGTTGCGAGAAAACCAAAACAATGTGCTGAAACAAGCTAAAAAGCACAGAGAGCAACTGCAAAGTCACTAAGTGTCTCATGATGGTCGTATTACCCTTCGAAAAGCTCAAACAGTCTAATCGAAGAACCTGAAGCTGTTTCTTTCTCTCCCATTTTTACATTTCGATAACAGACCGAGCGCGTTCAGGTAATCTCATCGATTGTTCGCCTGTCACAACTCCTTCTGTGACTATTAACACTGCTGCTACTACCCTTGCATCATTGAGTCTCATCAAGTGAGAGTGCAGACAGCAGAGAGGTGGGGGCCTTTGAAGAACAGTTGCCAGGGAAACACAGCCTCTTATTCTCATGGCAACACACAGTCGGGTACTGTTTAGCGTTATCAATCAGATAGATTGGATAGATGGATGGATGGATAGACTATCCTCAATCTCCAGAGTGTGTCAGAGTTGCCTTTCCTACTCGTGGGGGGTTGTAAACTACACCGTCCACTACTGGAATTACATGTGTTCTACCGTACATAGGGACTTTTATTTTGACTAGTCTTCCCTTCAAGTGAATTGCCTAATGTTTATTGATCTCTCCTCTCAGTGAAAGGACAAAGGTCAAGTCTTGCACAGGATGCTGAGGTCAAGAGAGGTGACAACTTGAACTAAGACATTATTAAGGTTCATTCTTGTGGACAGAGTTAAGGTAAGCTACATATTTTTAAAGAGATTGTTTGCTCGATTCAGCTACCACAGAGAAGTAGGGTATCATTAGTGAGAAACCAGCTCTGTGTAGCTGTTGCCATGGCTGTTGATGGATTTATCAAACTAAGAGCAGACACATAATTTCACTCAGGCTTCAGGGCTCCGACGACACATTTTGATGGACTTCTATTTTCAATCCTGTTAATGAGCTGAGTGCTTTAGTTTGTCGTTTAAGCGCTGCGGCACCTGGTTGCATTCTCAGCACTGCTTCATCTGATCCATACAAAAACTTGTTTTCATCTCTGTACTCGCTTTAGAGCATGTGGGTTTGAGACGCAACCGCACACAGTTTGATCAGATTTAATTACTCTCAGTCAAATTTATCCTTTGACTCTACTCAGTTTTGATATATTAGAATACACTCATACAACGATGATGCCTGGTAATAACTGATTAATACGCTTGCTTAATGCTCTGTACAGTAACTCAGTTTGTTGAGTTTGTTTATTGTTTGATAAATTAAAGGGTTATGGTTAGGCTGCTTTGCAAATAATCTCCAAATCTGTGGAATCCATCTGTAACAGCACAGTCTGTTAATCAAAGCAGCCACACTGTTAATTATACATTTGGTGACTTTAAAGTCCCCTGTGCGATGTGAGTTTTTCCATTTGTCACCAGTCTGTGTGAATACACAGTTACTATACTATATTTTTTTCTGTTTCTTATTTTAAGTCAAAACTAATCGATCAGATTCCAGGAAGACTTCACTTTGATATTTGCACCGCCACTTAAGGAGCCCCGTCATGAATCAGTGTCACGCTAATCAAATATCAGACTACTCTGCAGTCTCCAGAGAGCAGACACTGAGAGGGAGCTCTAGCCAAATGGAGGGACAGTCTTTAAATATAGTTGCTTTTTCAGCGTCTTGAGAGCTGATAAGTGTTTCAGAAAGAGGTGGTGAGAGAGTCGGAGGATCTGAGAGGGGAGATCACAAAGTCATTGTGTGCAGACATCTGTCTGTTTTGTTGAGGGTCTGTGCTACTCAGCTCATGTTAGTTCTGCTCACTGAACAGGTCCTGGTGATTACTCCTAATCTCGCTCTCTCCATCTCTTTCACTCTTTCTCAACCTTTCGCCCACTCACTCGACACACCCCTCTCTCCACCCCGCGTTCACTCCAAACCCCTCTTTAATGTCGTCCATTCACTCGTCTTCTCATCGCACAACCTTTCGACCTCTTCCTCTGTCCGCGTGTCTTTTATATCCTCCCTCTATCTTTTACTTCTTTGTTCTCAGCATATTCTTCCTAAAGGTAGAGACGAGCGCAAGAGGCTGCTCATATGTGTGTTTCGAGAGGAAGGAGGGGGAATAGAGGAGGATGATGAGAACGAAACACCCACCTAAACTCAGCCGTTCCTCTGTTTTGTTTGGAGAAAGAGGTGTTTAATCACTTTGTAAGGCTCACGTAAATTATATAATGTACATTACTAGTGTACTGGACATTGGTGTAAGTCATATGATACTGATGCTGATGGTAGACTGACCTCAAGAAGACCTCCAGCAGTCTATGTTGTAACACAGTTTTGTAGAAGGAAAGGAGGAGAGGAGAGGAGAGGAGAGGAGAGGAGAGATGCATTGACAAAGAGCTAGTTTTAGGACTATAATGGGAGGTGGCAGTGTCAGACTCAGCTCGACCATCGCTAAAGATTGACCGACGATGGAATGCTACAGCCAATTGGCCTCAGGCCCACGCACATACACACGTACACACACATACACACACTCTGACACACATTCATACACAATTACAGAAACTGCCGTCCCTCGCTGAGGTGAGGAGGGAAGGAGAATAAAAGGGGAGAGCGAGAGCGTGAGAGTGAAGGATGCAGCGCAAGGGAGGAAAAAGAGAGGATGGAAATGGAGGAGGTTACGATCCTTTAGCATCGCACCTCCCCCTTCTCCCTCACACTCACACACACACACATGCACACACTGGCTGAGTCTGAGTCCAACGCAGCACACAGTGCCTCATGAAAGGGCGATTGCAAATGAGCATTGTGATTCTGCCCTGCCAGGCTGACAAAGAAAAAGGGGAGGATAGAGTGAGAGACAGAAATAATGACAGAGAGAGAGAGGGTATGGTATGTTTAAGCTGCACTTGATTTTTTCATTGTGTAACATGCTTCAGTATCTCCATTTGTTCGATTGAAATGAAGAACTGGGGCAGTAACTGAGGGATTTCATGGCTTATTTGCTCAGAGGTGGATAAAAAGCAAGCTCTAATGTCTCTATTGTGTAGATATTACTGAAGGTTTATACCCATTAAGTGCATTTGCATTTGTTATATACAGTATTCTGCTTGTATAAACGTCTAACATGAGAGATTCTCAGTAATATTCAGTTTCAGTGCTCTGTTTTCTTTCTTTTCTCCACCACAGAGATTAATATATTCCTTATATTAGATGTAGCCATTAATATTTGAGCACCAAAATTTGGCTCAGGGGCGTTTTAAATCTTGAAAAAGCAGAGTTGGAAAAATTTTATTTCGATTTTGAAGAGCTGTTTCCTCTCTGAGCTTTGGCTGTCGGGGGATTGACGGACGTACAGGAACATCTTGTTATCTTTATTTGTGATGTGAGTTAGAGATGCCAATTAGCTTGCTTACAAAGGGAGCGCCGCAGGTTTTTTGAGGTCTACATGCTGACATGAGGGCTCATGATGTGTCATTGCTTTGACTATTGTTGCACCCCATATTTCTTGTGTCCTTTCCTGACCTCCTGCTTCCTGTAAACAAAGAGAGAAGCGATGTACGTCTGTACAGCCAGCCTCTCTTTGTCCCTGATGGACTGCTTACACACACAGAGCAGTGTGCGTGTTTACATATGAAGTTAATTTAATTGGGATGAAAGCAAAATTAAATTGAGTTGATTTTTAGTGTGTGTGTGTTTCTGCATATTCACCTGAATTGAATTTGAATTTGTTTTGCACTGAGCTGCTTTAAATTGGACTAAATGTGTGCATGTGTGTATGTATGAGAGAGAGAGAGTGTAAAACAGAGAGTTAGAGTCAAGGACTACTATAAAACAGTACATAAAGGCAGTTTAAACTCAACTCCCTGGTGTCTCGCTGTCTTGTAATTGTCCTCTCGCCTTCAACTCTCCTTCACTCTTTCAGTCCATTCAGTACTTGCAGTCTTTTTTGTCTTGCACGTCTTTGTCCTCTTTTTTTAACAATCAGAAATCTACATTCCTCCTCATCCTTCGCCCCATTACTCATCCTCTCTGATTCAGTCTATTTCCCTTTGTTGGACAGTGGTTGATTGTACAGACACAGTACAACAGAAAACATGGACAACAAAGGTGCCCCGCCAGGCTGAAACACCAGGACACTCTATGTAAAGGTTATGAGTTTATGAGGTTATGAGTTGTAGTGTGTACAACTATTAAAATGCTTGTGGTGCTATTGCATACACATTTCTTGATATGTAACAACCCCTCTAACATAAAGTAACTAAAAACTAGAAACAATCAAAGAAAATAATGGTGTGAAAACCAACTGGTTACTAAGCCTGATTATTAGGCTAACAGGGAAGTCATCTTATGTGTTATATAAACAGCACTTCTATTCATTATTACTGTAATAACTAGTATGTAGTACATCAGCGATACTCAACTTAAGGGTGCCAGGTAATCCGCCAACCATTTTCTATTCACAATATTTTGTTTGTTTGCATACGAGTTATAAATGTTAAGTAATGACCCTGGTCTGTTATTTGTAAAGTTGCATATTTGCCTGACAACAACAGTGTACAGAAGCAGTGATTTCTGACGTGTGCAGCGCTGCTGCGACTGGATTTGCCTCTTTCCAAAGTTAAAGTGGGAAAGGTTGACAATGAAAACAGTCAAGTCATTGAATGGACAGATGAATTTATTTTGCCACCTCATACCTATCCTAAACCACTGTGTGTAATTGCTGTTTGCAGGGTTGCTAATTACTGTAGGTGCCACCATGAGTCAAGGCATACTAGTTTCAGTGCAGTGATCCTGCCTTGTAGCACCACAAGAAAAGAGCAGATTACAACTTTGAAATCATAATCCGCCACATGAATAATCTTTTTATCTGATAAATATGAATGTTTGTTTATTAACTGGCCCCTGGCCTCCTGGGGTGCTCCACAGGCACCCCTGTGGTACATACTGTATACTTTTACTATGTATTGTGGAACTGGGACACAGCATGTGTCTCAATCCCCTGGCTGCAGCACATGACCACAAAGAATGAATGAATGCGGTGACCTCTGACCCCGGTGTGACCCAGAATCTATTTTAAGCTCAGTGTGTCGAAGTCATCCTCCCTCTACATACTGGGAAGAGCCGGTGTGTCCTTGACAGAGGCAATGCTCCATCACACTGTGCTGCAGTGTGTCTCACATGGCAGAGGATGCAGTGTTACAATATCCCTGTCCCACTGGGAGTGGCAGAATAGCAGCAGCAGCTCTCAAATAGAGGAAATTGGCTGCAATGTTAGGTATGGGCTGAAGCTGACGCAGAGAAAAAAAATAATTGATGGACCTGGAGGAGAATAAACTAAAAGGAAGGTAATGTGTTGGTGCGTCCCTGGTGTGAAAGTTTGAGATCTTGGCTGTTTTTTCAGGTTTATTTCTGTCCAGTGATTTATTTTTGAGTTACATTCACACACCTTTTTGTTGTTTGGTACAAAAAAAAAAAAAGTACAGTACTCACTGACTCAAGCTGAACTAATTAGTGTGTTCATGTGCACAGAAATAGAGATTCCATGTGAAACACTAAACACAGGCATTATTGCCAGCATCCCAGAGTCTTATCCTAGCTGGCGATTTATCACAGGTGTCAGGCTGTATTGGTGGTATTTTCAAATGATATGGGTCACTTTTAACTTTAAACCCAAAAGGCTTTGAAGACGAGACTAATCACTGTGTTTGGCATACGTAGGCCTCATGCTATCTCAGGTAACATTGGCTAGTGCTGCTGCACAGCGATGTACATGAACGCGCCAAATTGTACGATGCCAGGCGTAAATTAAGTTTCACTTTCATTTTCCAGGGGAGCTATTACATCGGTGCACCGCTGAGTAGAGAGGCAAACAAGACGATAGAAAGACAGCTCAAGATATCATTAACAAAGAGTTTCAGGACAAGACCACAAGCGAACAGCTCAGAGATCCTCCAACCAATTCAAATTCAAGCACAATGGAAGAAATCAACATGGGCCGCTCATCTTTTGGGGCTATAAACTCAAACTTCTAAAATGTGAACTATAAATGTGAGCTAGTTCACTTTAGTATGTGTAAACTGAACTTTGAACTAGCTCTTTTTTCAGCATAAACTTCCCCAAATCAAATAAAGAGTGTAACATTTGTATAGCATTATTCAGGACTCCCACACTGTGGGTAAATACTACACAAGGGATGCCCCAGTCACTGCAAAATACTAATGCTTGTTAATGATGATGTTTTCTTGGCTTTGGAAGTAGTGCAACGTTAGCAAAAATAACTGTAGGTCTACGTATTGAGTTAATTAGCCAGACTAGCTAATTATTGCAGCTTATATGTGGATTTAATCAATTCATTACAACTTGATGAGCTTGACAAACCCGCTGAGCCTGGTTAGAGTTGCTGAACTATGTTTGCGAATGGTCAACCGAAGAGTTGAGGTGGTGATTTAACACTATGATCAAAATAATCAAACACACTGTGCACAAGTGTTCCTCTCTTATGTAAATGTGTTTACCTTTAGAACCAAACACTTGGTTATATTATCCCGCAGAACTTATTAAGAGAGCTGGAGCCTCCAGTGAGATACCATCACTAAGTAGATAATTTGCCTCCTCACTTATTATTACGCACTAATTGCAATACTGTCTAGCTGCCTTTTCTCCCACACTGCTCCCTTTAGCCTTCCATCGGCCTAAATTGGCTTCACCTTCCCGCTGAATCTGGGTTATTGATCTTAAATATGACCAGAGGGCGAACATTTGGGCTGTTCATTGATGTCAGTGGACAGCAATTGATCTGATCAACAGACAACAGGCCATGATATTGTAGGAAGTCCACAGAGAGTAGATCTAAAGTAGCTTGATAACATCTGGAGACTCACCATCTCCTCCTTCATTGCCATAGAAATAGAAAGTTAGACAAGCCAAGTCATGTCCGGTTAGACGTAAACTCACATAGGCAGGAGGATTCACTGTGGTCCATCTCTGTGTCGTACTGGATGTAACATTCCACATTTGAAACGAGTTTCAGCAAGACAACCGCGTAACAAGGACGATAACAGTGTTTAATAAGACTTTTCAGTAGTCTCCACAAGTGCCATCCAACATCGAAAGTTAAGTAATATGATCTAAGAGTTATCAGCTCTTGGCTCCCATGTCACAGTGAATTCAGTCTCAATTTCTCTTAAATCTATTTTCTTACCGATTTACTTGTGTGTTAAATTACACAATCCCTCAGTCTGAAACTTGTTAGGCAAGTTTAATAAAGCATTGAGTCTTACATCTCATTTTTTTTTAACTAAATCAAAGATTTTAATTTTCTTTTTTTTGTCAGCTTTAGAGGTATTTTGTTCCTCTGTGTTTCAAGATACAGACCCTTGAAGGAATTCAACAATTAACATTACCTTACCAGAATTTTTCATTTGTCTTGAAACAACATTTCACCAACGTGGGAGTACAATTATTTGCTTTCTTGCTTAGGAGCTAGATGAGATTGATGCCACTCAGCTGGTTAGCATAGCTCAGCATAGCATATAGACTGTCTCCCGAAATCTGTCTCCCGGCACCTCGAAAGCTCGTTATATCTTGTTTGTTTATCCTGTACAAAAACCCAAAAGGTCTTGTAAAAGGTCTTGTCGTCACCATGAGGTTGCCAGGCAACCAGCGGAGACTTCAGGAAGGCACTGTTCTTGGCCAAGAAATAGTTTGGCACGAAAACACGCTCTGAATCCACGACTTGCTTTTTGTTTTTTTGTTGTTTTTTTTAACGCCCTTTTTTTATAGAGTGACTTATAACGTGATAATTAGGGAGCTTCAGAGGTGCCGGTAGGTGAATATTGTTACCGTCAGCAGTTTTTCATTGTTTCCAATCTTTATGCAAACATAAGCTAAATGGCTGCTGACTCAATCTTTATGTTTAACTTACAGATATGAGAGTGGAATTGATCATTAAACCTAACTCCCACAAAGAAAGCAAATACATTTCCTAAAATCTTTTGTCCGCAGCTCTCTGGGCCAAAGCACTGAAAATACTTTTTGCATAGATATCTGCACCCTCCCTCACCCTCACCATCACTGGACCCTATCTCCCTTTAACAGGATCATCTCTGATCTGATGGAGTAATCTCTGACTCCCTGACATTGCTGGGAGATTACCAAGAAAAGGCGGATCACATTTCAGATTTAGAAATGATTTCAGCCATGGCTAGATCATGGTCCAAACCTCTGCAATGAAAACAAAAGGAACATCAAGAGCAAGCGTGAAAGCTCAAGTGACAGATGTTTGAATGACAGATTGTACTCGTGGACAGATGGCCAGTCAACAAGATTAGGTTTAGATAAAACGTGGATTGTCAGGCATTTTTGAGGAAATCAGTTGGACCACATGGACAAACATATGGATGATGTTGTATTTTAATCAAAGGATTTAATGCAACATGGTGTCCATCCACTTCTTTATTGTGCCTCAATATATCACTGGAAGCCCGTCTGATAAGCTTTTCTGGGTAAAAAGGAGCAATAATCTACCATCGGATGATTGTTGCTCCTTTGATGAGGGATGTTCAAGGTTGGTTTGGGTTTAAAAAAAGCTCCAATCTTTCATAATGGCATGCTGTATGTAAAACAGCTGTAGAAACTGGAATTATATAAGGAAGATATTTACATCATTGCTTCAGCAAACAGTGCAAATGGCAGCAAATGTCCTTGTGCCTCTGCTTTCATTTTGGTGCTATACTTGAGCCTTTAAAATGTTCTTTCAAACTGTCCCATTAGCATCTATTCAGTGTCAAAATGTTTTGACAAAACATTTTTTCCAGCGTGAACCATGACACTTTGGAGTAGCTGTCATTTTACGTGTCACTCATCTTGCCTTTATTCATAGACTCTCAGTTGGGGTTATGCCGCGACCTCAGCCTTGTCTAGTTCAGTGAAGGTGGGAGGTGATCATCACACACCATTACACCTGATGTTGATGGTGCTTCAAAGGTGACAAACAAACATCACCGATCCTCTCCTCCTTTTTCCCTTTGCTGCCCTTTTTTTTCACTCATTCTCACCTTACATACCCACATCCTCTGTTCCCAGCCCCTCATCATGTAATATGCTTAAAATTACACACATCTGTAGCCTGAAATACACGTCACCTTGGGAAATGATATGTAGCTGTGAACTTGGGGTAATTGCAGTGATAACATGAACGTATAGCTCAAGTACCAGTGCATATTATTGAGGAGAAAAGGTTAAAACACATTGTAGTATGCATTAAGAGCCACCATGGCACCCCAGCCCCCATTCCTGTCTTCCGCCTTGTCAAACCTCATAATCCTGACACACACTAAGGCAACCTAATAAGATACTGCACCTCATATGGACAAAGGAAATGGGACATTGTGAGACACTAATCCCCTGCAAGAGAGCAGGACAGAATGATTGTGCAGCACTGGAAGACACCGCCACATGCTGTCAACACCATTTTGCGGCGAGCAATTTGACTAGATGAGAGTGAGGGAAGTGACAGAATGTACCGAGGTGATGAAGTCTGATTGGAAAGGCTCTGAACGATAAAGAAACACTGAGAGCAGGGACGAATTAATGAGTTAATGACGGAGCGAGAGACAGAGAGAGAGAGAGATGAATAGAGGGAACGCACAAGGAGAGATATTAACAGACCGAAAAAGATAGAGAAAAAGAAAAGGGAGGGTGAGACAAAGAGTGACACAGAAGGAGCGAGGAGAGAGGAGGAAATGCAGACGGGCATGTTTCTATGGGTGCTCAGGAAAGATTTGGGGTGAGGGAATCTTGCATCATTGCGGCAAGCCAATCAGAAGGCTTGGTTAAAATGTTCAAAGGGAGTGTCCTAGCAACAGCGGAGTAAATACCATCGCAGCCACCATTCCATCTTAGACCGAAAAAAACCTACACACACACACACACACACACACACACACACACACACACACTGATTAACACACTCGTGTACACAGAGCTGTTTCAGTGCACCTTGCTCTTTATTCATGCATGTAAATGGGTTACAATCTGCATATTTAGATTCATGACCGTACAGTGTACAGCAAAACCTATGTATCACTCACAGTATGTAAGCATGTTTCAAATCATGTCAAGCATCTTCTCTATTTATAGATGCATACAGATGTGTTATATGTATAATTCTAGAGAGTTGTGTACATGTATGCACATATTTCAACACACATTGTGAATATTTGGCAAATTTTAACAATCTGTATTGTTTAATGTGTCCATATATGTGTGTATATATAACATATTCATATACAGTATGTGCATGTGCACATGGATGAATAAGTATGTGTATAGCTATGTCATACAAAAAGAGAGGATAAGACAAGCCTGCAATTGTGTGTGATTTATATAGTGACATAACATACTGACACTGCAACACGACCTCCTTGGACACAAATTATTGTGTGTGTGTGTGTGTGTGTGCGTGTGTGTGTGTGTGTGTGTCGTGAAAGTCAACACGACACTAAATCATCATTTAATCTACTCATATGGATTATAACCAGAGTCAGTAGATTACAGAGGGATCCACGGGGCCCAGATCTTTCAATTACACACCTCCTCCTGTCCTGTATCTCCACCTGCCTCAAGCATACGCTGTACTTCACCATGCTTTCTCTTCTCTCCACCTTATTATTTGTCCATCCCTCCATCACAGCACCGCTTTCTCTTTCTCTCTCTCATTCCTTCTCCCCCCGCACACACAAAGAAGACCTGCAGAGTCACACAGTAGCACAGTAGGTAGCTTCACCCTTTTCTGCTCTCCCTCACTCCGTCTTACAACCTCATGCACACCCTTTTCCTCCACCAGAATTTCTCCACATTTGAAAGGAATGAAACACTCCTGAAAAGCCTTTGCCCCTCATTCATTCATCCCTCCATTCAGTTTTTTCCTTCCTCCCTCCCTCCTTCATTCCCTCCTCCCTATTTTCCACTCTAGTCGCATGCACCCACCCCTCCTGATAAGCAGTGCAATCTGGGGCTATTGTTTTTAGCAGGCGGTTTGCAGAGACGTCTTGCCCAAGCGCACACACACCTCAAACACCTACCTCACTGTATAAAATCGAGCGCCTTTTGTGGTGATGCTAACAATTCCTGATCTAATACGTGTGTGATAATGGAGCTGAAAAGCCAAAGAGGCATGCTTGACATGCAGTTTACCCACATTGTTCACAGAGCACTCCAGTGCATCCATGTGATACATGATGCATGTGCTGTGATGGTTCTAGGTCACATATGTCCTGTGACTGAACCATCATCCATCACTGAAAATATGCACGCATTAACACACACAAGCATTTGTGGACTTCCTGATGAATTCCTGCAAATGTACACAGGAAGAATAGATTTGTGTTCAGATGTGTGTGTGTGTGTGTGTGTGTGTGTGACTGTGGCTGTGGCAGTGAACGTGCAGCTCTGGCTAAGCACTGCAGTGAAAGAGGACAAGCCCCAGCTGACCAGTCCCACAGGGTTCAGTGTGGTCGGGCCAAATTCAATGCTCCCTTCCTACAGTACAACCGGGATCTTGACCCATGCAAGTCCTCCATGTCCAGTCCTTCTAACCACAGGCCCTAGCACCATCCCTCAGCCATGGCCCCCTCGAAAAAACCATGCACCAGTCAGCCACCAGCCTCAGTCTAGAGTCTAACACCCGCATCCATCCTCCAGCCTCTGCCCCCTCCTCCAGCAATGCCAGATCCTCAGCCTCTCTTTTCGGCGCAGGGTGGGACTGTAAGAGCCCTTCGTACTATCAGAGCTTAATCGTGTGGAGCTGATGATGAGAGGTAAAATGAAGAGGGGAAAAAAAAAAGAAGAAGGAAGTGTTGGCTCAGCTTACCGGCTGGGCGTGCAGGAGGGGAGGATGATGCCTCTGACTCTGCTCTTCCTTCCTTCTCTCTGGACCGAGGTGAAACACAGATGGATGCAGGGAACAAAAGAGAAGGACAGAAAGAGACAAAATGCAGACACCAACGGCTTCTGGCTGGAGAGGGAGAATGAAGCGAGGAGAACGGCGAAAGAGGACGTGAAAGGAAAAAAAAAACAGGAAAAGAGTCCTTGTGTTGCTTTTCTCTGTCTTCCTTGGAGAGGCTCCTTTATCCTTGTGAGCCAGAGGGCTGTGGATTCACCTAAACACTGAGCACACGCACTGCCTCACGCCACACAGCCCTCCCTCTTCCTCTCTCTCTCTCTCTCTCTGCACTAAAGACAGCAGCTGTTGGTCCATGAGAAATAGAACGCTATGTCCCCCTCCCTCTCCCCTTCTCCTCCTACCTCGCTTTCTCACAAAGACCCCCCTACCACATACACACACACACACACACATTCGACATGTCCTCACAACACCCCCTCCCCCTTTGACTAACATCTCCCACTGGCCTGCTGGCAATAAGAGGAGGGGGCACTACTGTGTGTGTGTGTTTGTGTGTGTGATGCAGAGTTGTTGTATTGTGTTTGACATTGTTTCAGCAGCAGAGTGACTTTTTCTGTCCACACGGTGTGAAAGTGAATCATGGTGAGTAAGGATGTGCAGCAGGGTATTTTTGCAAACTGTGTGGGTGACTGTGCCGAGCATCAGTTGCTACTGTGCTGCAGAGAGGAAGGAAATTCACATTATTTGTGGTTATAGGGAGTGTAAGTGTGAGGCTGTTTATATTTACTGTAAAACCAGACAGCACAGAGCAGCTATGCGCATAACTGAGAGAACATTTATAAAACTATAAAAGATTAGGAACTACCCTTCATTTTGTGTGTGTGTCATTGTCATTCAGTGAGAATTTCCTTACTTCAGGGTCGCAGCCCGGACTAAAGGGCATGGTTAAATGAGCCACGGTTAAATTGTCACCCTGTGTACGTTTGTGTGTGTGGGGAGGGGTCACCTGAAAGTCTATTGTCTGGTGGTCTTGGAGCTTATGGCAGCCTACCCGGGGTGACCGGAACAGCATAAAAAGAACTGAAGACCAAACACTGCTACGCAATACTCAACCCACAGTTTGATGACTGCCAAAGTTAGAGCAGAATCCAGTTGTTCTAGTGTATTTGGGGACATTGAGAGGAGTCGATTCTTCAAACTTTGGCCATTATTAACATTTGAACAGGTTGTTGGGTCAAGAAGATACATGTCATCCAAACTTAATAATGCAAACAGACTAAAAAAAAAAGAGCTTCAGAATTAATATCACCTCTCAGCACACTTTCTTGAAAAGACAACTTTGTAAAATTAAGAAATTGAAGATTCACACAGAGATCATGTGCGTTCAACTTCAAAGAAAGCCAGTCCAAAGAAATGTTTTTTGTTGGTCTCTGGATAGAAAAAAATCCCCCAACATTTATTGTCTGTCAACAATAAATAAAGTACAGACGAGCTGCAATTTGTTCTGGGTTGGTCACGAGGAAGTACTAGAGGGTACAATTATCTGTGTGTAATGATTTCTTATATAGATAACTAGCATCCGAGTAGCTAATAATCAATGTAATAATACCGCCACTCTACAGCTGAATGGTGATATCATGGTCATGTCTATACCATTAGCCTCGTGTTCCTTTAAAAAAAAAAAAAACTTAATTTGTCAATTAATTCAGTTCAGATGTAACAAAGCCTTACATATGCTGTTGATCATGTGAAACGACGAGTACACACAGGCTTTATGCTGTTTGCTAAACCTAAATGAAAAGCAGAGGACGAGTTGAATGTCTAACAATAGATATGGCTCTTCTTGTTTTTGTGGTTGCGTCTGAGAAGTGGATCTTCTGACTGTTACTTTCACATTGCCAAACAGTGTTTAATCACATGCAAACGTTAATGGCAGTTTTGTTTTTACTTGGCCCTGATAATACATTATTAACACTGCGGATATGATTCATAAATGTGTAATACAGTTTGGAAAAGTAAGCAGAATTAATTAAATATGGATCAAACCATGTTATAGTGGGACAAAAACACATACAATACATTTCAGTCACTCTGTACATACATATTTGAGCATTAGAGTCTCCAGGCACGCGTTCAAAGAAAGTCTGCATAGACTCCATGTACCAGAATGCACCTGTGCCGTCTGTAGTCAGAGGAAGAAATGCACAGGAAACATGGAAGTGGTGCTGCAGTGGTTGACACCCTCCTGCATAAGATAAAAAGGGAGGTTAAAGATTAAAGATGAGAGTGTGTATGTTTATTAATTTTATAATACAAAGGTTTGACTCTGCAGGGATGTCAGATGAGGCTGAGGAATGAAGAACCAGAGTTTTTCATAAGTCACTGAAACTCAGTGAGTGGCAGATTATTATAAAACCGACTCATTACCATGATGCACACCTCAGTCTGTCGTGCTGTTTCGTTACCATATCTGAATGAGCTTCCCACCTCTAAACAAATGTTTCGAATCGGGCAGAAAATCTCAAATATAATTTCTTGGAAGCAACGTTTGTGCACATTCCCTCCACACTAACCAGAATTTAATATGTCTGTCTTATCTGACGTCTTTTATTATAAGAAAAAAAAAAGTTAAACAAAAAAGACTCGGTAGGTTTGGACCCATCTGTTGAGTGAACAGGTGCTGCAGCACTTCCTGAGGATATGTCTTGAAATTTGAAGCTTCAGAGCACACAAATGGTGACATATGTTGGTTTTGATGCACAGCAGTTTAAACATAATGGCCTGAGCTATCTGCAGGGCGTTTCACTCATGAGTATGACCACAATGACTCATTGTCTTACCAATGCAATTAGTATTGCTATTCTAATTTCTCCTTTTTAAAAAAATGCCTCCAACATAGACTGACATCATGTATTAACTCAGTGCATCAGGATCTGGAAAGCTTTCAAACATCGAAGTACTCCTGTTTCGCAGTTGTAGCAAGCATCGCCACCCCTAATGACTCAAATATGCACGGGACCAGATGTTCTCTTTGAAACGAGAGAGAGCATGGTGAGTTTTGCCTGTTGTCTGTGAATAAACACCATCTTTGATGTGAGGCCTTGTACTGAACCCTCCTGACCAACTGATCCCTGGCCAACAGTTAAATTGTTCTCACCACACCGTGTAATTCACACCAGTGTCTTTCTGTATGTGTGTATGTGTGTGTGTGTGTGTGTGTGTGTGTGTGTATGTCAGATTGAACAGCAGATACTGCAGACCCCAGCTGAGACACATGATCATCACCTGATCTGGTTGCATTTCTCTGAAAGACGGCGGCTCTGCAGTGAAGGAGACCAAAATGAATAAATAACTCGTATCCAAGGATACTGAGGGAGGATGGTGAGTAAGTCAATTTGCATAAGCTTCTAGGGAAAGTTTGCCTCCAGTGAAGCCTACTGTATACAGTCCCTGAGTAGATAAACATGAATTATAAGCTGTTCATTAGCTTTAATTGCACAGAGAGCTCTTGTTTCATCCTATTTAGGTGATCCAATATAATATAATACTCTAAATCCTCCTTTAGCATCATATCAGCTGTGAAACTGAGAGCATTTTCGGTTTGATCATCTGTATCGATTATAAGACAAAAAAAACAGGGCAAGCTGCAAAGTGCAAGAGAAGTATAAAAGTCTTTTTTAACTGAAATATTAATACCTGAGCATTATTGCTAGCCAGCATAAGGTGGAGAAGCTTGGATTATTCATACAGTGTCTATTATTTTATAGGTCAGTTGTGCCATTCTGCACGTCATAGCATGAATGGCAGAGGCTTGCCTGTGATGTGTGAGCCTGTTCAGATGCGTTTAGTCTTTATGAAGGCATGCTCAATGAATTATGAGAAGAAGTAAAGTGCACTAGTGCCGTTAAGGTGAAATGAAACAGTGGAACTTGGGGGTGAGAAAATCAAAGCTGGGGACACTTACTGTTAGAGAAAGGAAACTCAACAAAAGAATCACGGCTTGGTCTTACTGTAAATAAAGAAGGTTTTAAGCATTATTTGGATGGGACAGGATTTCTTAGGTGTGTTTACATTAAAGTAAGATTATGTAAATTTAGTTGGTGCCAGCTGCAAAATGATGGTAAATGCCACAACATGAAGTCAAGTCAGTGAACTGGAAGTTACAAGAAAATACCAACCTAAATGTTGCTCATATTAGCCACCATAGCTACCCACAAGAAAGGTCGATTAATTGATTTTGATCCTTATTTCTTTTTTACTGTCCATCATAAGTCTGACAAAGTTCTAGGAGAACATGCTCAGTAATTTGAATCAGTATTTTGTAAGTTCACCCCGTCAAAGAGTAAGTTATTCCTCTCATCAAAAGATGGAACATCTGAAGCCTGGACCGGTCACGTTGCACTACAGACGTCCGTTCTGAAGCCCACACTCTCCCTCCATGACTCTCACCAGCTAAATGTTAGACTTCTATATCGATGAGTATGTGGGCAGCTGGTGAGCTGGCATCACGCAGACTCACAGCATCAGAATTGAGAGCTTTGTGAATGTATATTATCAGTGTGGACCAACTTTGGCTTTTTAACATGGAGGGTAAGCGTTGCTGGAAAATGCTCCGCTTCTTAGTAACCTCGACCTGACATCCAAGCATCTCCACTCACAGATACATTCACCTGCCTCCCCCTCAACCATCCCCTCTCCCATCTTCAGCCTCTCTTCCCTTGCCCCACCTCTTCCTCCTCCTGCGCCTATTTCTGTCGTCTTATTTGGAGTCATTGACAGAAGTATGGTAGCTCCCCACCCCCATCCCTCCATCCCTCCATCCACTCTCCTCCATCTTCCTCCCATCTCACCCTGCCGTTACAGTCACTGTGGTCTCCCTGCCCCTGCAACACCCCCGCCGAGCTCACGCAGTTAGTACAGTCTGCCTGTGCTCTCTCCTTATAAGGGCAAAATACATTGACAGAGGCAGAGAGAGGGGGCTGTACCAGCACAGCCAGGCAGGTAGGGGGACAGTGGCTGTAACAGGAGAGAAGGAGAGAGAGAGAGATGATGTAGAGGCAGAGGAGCAGAGATTAGGAAATATTGTCAAGAGAGGAGGAGGGATGAGGATGGCCAGGGAGAGAGAGTGTGATAAGTAGTATGATTCAACTGATGCTTCAGGGCTTTTGAAAGCAAATAACATTTTTCAACCAGTCGAACATATTTTGTGTCATTTACTTTTCAGTCTCATGCAAAAGATATTTCAAGGTCTAGTTTTTCTCCCTGAATTTCATTTCATCACAAACCGTGAAACATTTCAGAACTTGTCTTCTACATTTTTAGCATCACTGCTCGTGATATAACCCAATGGAAGATATTTGTTATCCCAAAAGGCCATGTCAGTAAATCATAGCATCTGAAACAGATAAATACATTGGCTCGTCGGATAGAAGCAGTGCAGAGAAACTCTATCTAACAGACAGTAGCATCAGTATTGATAACAATGACTGTTATTAGCATCAATATCCTTTTCCTCTTCATCATGTTCATCACATGGCCTAATTGTCATCACATTCACATATATATTCCAGCATGCTGTCGCGTCACTTTACAATCAATACAGGTTAAGCGTTGCTTCACTCGCAATCGATTAAGTATTGATCAGTTATACAAACAAAACATTTTGTATCCATTAAAATCAGATATGAAAAAAATAATGTCTGATGTCAATGTGCAATTTCTAATAAAAGGATCATATTGACCAAAAGAGGTACACCAACATTTTAGTGTTTCACTTGCATTAAGTTGGAAGACACTGGGTCCTACACTTCCTATAATTCAACTTGATGGTGTTTTTTTATTTATTTGCCTGATACTCTGCATCCCCAGTTTGTAAAGCAGGAAGCCTCAGTTCCCATGGTGATATAGGTAAGTAGTAAGTAAAGGAGTAGTGGTGGTAGATCACAAACATGAGGTCACCTAATCCGCTAGTAACCCATATTAGGAATTCCTGCCCATTAAAATTGCTTAAAAAAATACCCCACCAATTTATGTCAAAAGATAAACTTCATGCAGGGTCATTTTTTGAATGTGTATTAGCTTCGTTTACAAGCTCCAGTGTCTGTCAGAGTGTGTTGTGTGACAGTAAGTGTGTGGGAGGCATCTCAAGTTCTCCCCCCTTTTAAGCCTGGTGTGTGTGTGTGTGTGTGTGTGTTTACTGGTTTTGTTAGTTCAGCTGGAGCTTTTTCTCAGCGTCACACCTCCCGTGTTGCAGGATGCCTGGTCTGCCTGCGAGGACTGGCCAGGTGCTAATTAGGCCTGTAGCTTCTGAATGGAGACGTCTGCCATGAATGGAAGTGAAGAGCGTGTAGAGCGACAGGGCCTCGTGTGATCCATGTGTGTTTGTTCAGTGTGCGCACGGTACGTCAGCATCAGCAGTGCCACATACTGCACCAACACACCTCCTCTCTGTGTAGTGGTATCTGTCTCAGTTGAGTTAAATAGACCCCTCGTTTTGTTGCAGACGGAGGGATGACACCCCTTTGGGAAATGATGCAGGAAGAGAGATGCAAATCCATTCAGTGACAGGTCCCTAAAAGGAGTAAAAGGCAGACGCAAGGAGGGGAAGAGAAGAGAGTTAAACCTACATAACACAAGGCTGCTAAGTGTGTCAGCATCTAAGGGGGTCGTTAGTGGTGTAAGGTTTGTGTGTGTGTTTGTTTCAGCATATTATCAGTATGAAACATCTGCTTAATCTTTACCACCCTGTAGGCAATACTTCATTTAATTCCACCACAGGGACAAAACTCAAACCCACCCTAAAGCTCACGCAACTGAGCAGAGGGGGAAGGGGGGAGATCAGATGAATAAATAGGATCTCAATTCAGAGAAAGTTTGGAGATAAGCCTACTCTCGCCACCTCTCCTCTCAGAATATATATCACTGAGCTATCTCCTCCTATCTCTCCATCGTGTCTTTCAATCGGCATTGCCTTTGAAGGAATTAGGCAATGAAAACTATTGAGACTTGACAGCCCTCCCTGGTGTGTTGGTTATGTAAAGAGGCTGTGATATAACCCGCGAGGATGGAGTTTGTAGGATGGGTAAATTGAAGGGCATGCAAGAACGAGGTCACAGATTTGCACTGATTTGCTGGAATTTGCTGACAGGATGACTGTATAGGTGCATATGAACACAAAAAGCACTATTTTATATAAAAGTGGCTGTTTAGTGATAACACTGTGCAATAAAACGCACATGTACACATTTTACCAAATGAAAAAGCCAGAAAAAATACATTTTGGCAGACTTTTCTCTAATCTATGTGGTAACATTTTAAATGACTACAATCACTATTATATATTATATATAGTGTCAATAATTCTTGTTTTAGGCATAAATTACTTGGAAGTATGAAGAAGTTGGAAACCTGTGACACATCAATAATCACACATAAGTTACACTTGAAAATCGTTCAACATTTCATTCAATCACTGGAGAGAGAGAGAGAGAGACTAGCAACAACCATCCTCAAAGTCAGAACATAACAATCTTCAAACAACAGGCTATTGTGTCTCTGTGCATTTACTGAAACTATCTATTTTACAAAGTAACAGTACTTTGGGTAGCATTGTAATTACACTGAGATTCAAGGGTGTGGACAACAGCTTATATTTTATATAAGTTGTCATGAAAGTTGTTGTTTGGCTCATTTTCATCACATAGCTATTGTGAAAGAACACATAGACAGAGGTTGCTGGTCCCCTGACTTTACACTGATGTACAGCAACAATTTGTAAATTGTAAATCCTCACTAAATGCACATATATTAGCTTTGTAGGAAGTATTTCCTCGGCACCTCAATGTGCAAAATATTTAAGAAAGGTATATTTTGGCGTTAACTTTGGCGTTAAGCGGTAACTTGTTGGATTGTGAATTATTAGATGATTTTACTGATCTTAGGCCCTTAAATGAACACTGTTTGGCTGCCCAACACATAAAAAATATGCAATATGTGAAAAGGGTGCTAATCTTTGTTTTAGAGGTCACAAGTCAAAAAGTTTGGTAACCACTCTGATAGTTTAACAAAAACGTTGATTTCTGTTCTTCCTTCGTCAAACACACGTGATACATGACTACTTACTCATGGTGATGATCCAGGCTGACTTTGAGAAGCCATTGGCTCAAAAACATGACGTGACGCACAGTTGGATGAGGCACAGTGACCACGGTTACTGGGTAAAAGGGAACGGGTAAACACATCATTTGTGTACGTGCATTTGTACATCTGCATCAGTGCCAGTAGGGGAAGCTGCAGGGGTGGGGGTGGGGTGTCCCAGAAATTGGCAATTGCCCCTCACCCTTCCCCCTCCACCTTTGGGCACCCACATGGACAGTGACAGACTAGAAGAGAAGGAGGGAGGAGAGCCAGAGCGAGGCGATGGAGAGATGCCAGCATGTCTTCCCCTTGGCACTCAGATGATCCTCATGGCCTGCCTGCTACACCCTATTTGTCCAGATCCACTTACACACTATCAGTTCAAAACAGATCCTGGATTATCAAAGCTTCAGGGGTGAATGTACATATTCCCTTATATACTCCATAAAATAAAACAACTCCACCTCCATCTTTCTCTCTTCACGCACAGATAGTCTGTACCGTACATCCTGCCATGTGTCCATATGTGTCTAGACTGAAAGTTTCCCAGTAACCCTTAGCCGTCCAGACCTCTCCTTTCCCCCTGAGGCTGAGCTGATTAACAGTAATATGGAACAACAATGCATGATAATGTGAATTATAATGGGCCAATGGAGGCGGCCTTTGGCCCCTTCGCTCCATATGAGGGCAATAGCAATGTAATCGTGTACATAGGCCCTGCAGGGACAGACCAGACAAAGACAAAAGCTTGTCAGACTGTAGCTTAATGTAAGTGGAAAGGACACGAGGGGCCTGGAGGGGGTGTATAGGTCCCCACATGGTGCACACACACATAAAAATGAGGAAATTAGTTTATTCTGAACTGTAAATATACACATGCTTGCCAGTGAACACACATTAGCACGATGAGGTCACCCTGTAGCTCCAGTTTTCATATTGTTATACTTCAAAAAAATGAATGGCACTCAACCTAAAACCACATCTTCTGGTTCCTGAGAAGTCGATATTTTAGAAAGATTATGTGGTTTCTACTCGAGAGCAGCCAAATGTGGTGGGACAGTTATTAGCCTCCCATTTACTCCCACCTCCTCTCTCTCCTCCTTTCGATGGCCAGCTGTTGTGCAGCCATCCCGTCTTTCCCTCCATCCCTTTCTCTGGCCAGAGCTCTGGGGCAGTTACAAGCAGAAGGTGATCAGATGGGAGCTGGGTGTGGGGGAGTG
The DNA here is from genome assembly GCF_000972845.2 of Larimichthys crocea. NCBI lineage: Eukaryota > Metazoa > Chordata > Actinopteri > Sciaenidae > Larimichthys > Larimichthys crocea. The sequence continues at coordinate 44,868,135 of NC_040023.1, read as the reverse complement.
AACTTTTGGGTGGTGTTTGAACACCAGAAATAATCTAAATGGACCAAGAACACACACTCACACTCAGCGATTGGAGGGCTGATCCCAAGTGACTCCCAACTTGTCTCACTCGGGAGAGTTGAAGAGGTCAGGTTATTCACTGTGGAGAGGAGCCCTGTCAGTCCAAACACACACACTCAAAGTAACGCAGACAGAGAGAGACAGAATTTGTCCTCTTTCACCTCATCTATCACTCACTAAATTGGACTCTGTCTTCCGTGCAGTGTGTAGTGTCTGGTTATAAGGAGCTGTAAGAGACGGAGCTGACAGCTAACTGATATTAATGAGACTCATCGACTGATATTTCTCACTCTCGCCAACTCAACTTCACCCTCTATTTTCTTGCTACTCTTTTCTTTGCCATGTTCATTTCTCTCACGGTTTCTATCATTTTCTCACTGATGGATATCTACTGTCAGGGTCGGGGGCTAACGATAGAAACTGTGAGGAAAACCAAAGATCCAGTGGAAGAATCGAGGCCTGTATTAATTATACTGCTTTGATATCTTTCATAGGAGTGTTTTATAGACGATTCTCACTGTTATGCGAGTGTGTAAATACTGTGGATAGGAGAAAGCCTCATGACTTTGAAGCATTTCTTTCTTATTTCTTATTATTTTTTCTCAGGTAGGTTTAAAATCCAGTGATTCTGATGGATACATTTTAGGTTCAATCGAATCTGAATGTTTGAAATCTCTATATGATGAATATAGGGAACGTATTACCATACAGTGCTGTTGCTGTGAGAGAGAACACCAAACACCTATATCAAGAAAAAAAAAAAACTCTATTAGTGGATGTCCACTGTTCATCACAGACACTTCACACCCGGCCAAAACATATGTGAATCTCTCCCCTCTGGCAGGCGCTACAGGCCACTGAGCGCCAAAGCAAGCAGACACAAGAAGTGTTTCTCCCCAAAGGATGTCACACTCATAAACAGTGAACTCATATCTGAACAACTCCCTACACTAACTGTCCAGTACCCAACAATAACGATGCACTCGCTATTGCCATAGTTGTGTATAAGGCTGTACATAGTCACCTCTATAATTTATCTAGTCCACCATAAATTCATACACTATTTATTCCAATGTTCTTTGCATTGTTATTGTAATATATATAATATATAATATATATATATATATATATATATATATAATCTGTACATCGTGTCCATTTGTTCACATTACTTAAAATACCATTTTATTTGTTATATTATGGATTTTTTTTTTTATAAATATACTCCTGCTTTTCTGGATAGAGCTGCATGCAGGATGAGAGCTGAGTGGGAATATTGCATAGGGTTAGATGTAATGAATTAAATTGTTTTATACATGTTTGGATCTATGATTTCATTTAGTTTTTTTGTTGTATTTTAAACAGACCGCACATTTTACATTAATGTAAAGGTCCACTGACGTTATGTGTTGGATTAGCGTACACCTTTTGTGTAGCATCTGTTGATAAATATTCTGCATACTGTGATTTTTTTTGCACGTTACCTGGTGAATACTTTGCACATTCCTGCACAAAACTATACAGCTATTTTCATCTTGAAAACAGTCTACATTTGTTTTTTAATCTCCCTTATATTTTCCCGTGCTTACGACTCTGTTACGCACCAAAACAAATTTGTTGTATGTTCAAATCTAATTGGCAATAAGCCTGTTTGTGATTCTGATTTGTAGTTTCATTAACAAAATGAGTAAAAAGCAAAACCTGATACTTATTTATGTTTTTGTACATAGCCCCTGACAAATAAATTGATTAAGATTAAACTAATATAAATCAGTGGTAATCAGTGGTAATTTGCAATCTGAACCTTTGTGAACAAACTGTGACTTGAGCATTCTGCTAAACATCTCTGGCTCCACCTCATGGACATTTTAGGGAAAAGCACTCTCTTGCTTCACGCTTTCTTGTGCTACACAACCAAATAAAAATGTTGAACACGTTGCAGCTGAGTGGACCAAAAACCTACATTATGAGTTTCACCCACTTTTACACAAATATTTTTTGTGGGTAGCTGCATGTAGATAAATTGAGCCTGTAACATTACCACAGAGTCCTGTACCACGCAGGTGTAACGAAAACAAACTACAAGAATAGAAGCATGGATGACAGCAACAGATTTGTGCTTAACTGAGCAAACCTCTTTTTGACAAAAGTTTGGTCTTGTCTACCACACCACCCAAAAAAAGAAAAAAAGCAACCGAACTTTAGAAAATGTTCGTATGTAAACATCCAAACATGTTTATTAAAACATTTAAATACGAGGACTTTTGCACCATGTTTGGTTTCTTAGCCAATGGTTTTGAATGGAAAAAGACAAAAAAAGAAACTGAATAACTGGTCAATCTACAAACAAAATGGCACAAAGTAACACAATCATCACCGTGAATAAGGATATTGTCCTGCCAAGAAACGAAAAAAGTTGAAAGAGACCTTCTTGTAGTCTCTGTTTCATGTCACAACACATCAGAAAAAAGGGAAAAAAAATAAAAATCAGTATCTGTATTTTGTAGAATAATCCTTTGGAGACACCACAAGACCTCTTCCTTTTCTTGCTCCTCGGTACACTGTTTCAACAATGTCTATCATCTCCTGCTTGTCCTCCATTGTCCAGTTGATCTTGTTGTTGTTACCGGTGCCCAAATCAATCATGATGTGTTTGTTCCTAAAGATAAAGAAAGATAACAACAATATGAAGTTCTGAATTTGTTCTGCAGTTCCTTAACAATAACAGACGGGAAGGCTTTAGATGACAAGGTCCCCCATACAGCATTCAAATCACATCACAATAATCAGCATTACACTGATATTTTAAAAAAAAAATCTGGACATTGAGTGGCTCACCTGAAAAAGAACATGACGGTGCAGGGGTCGTACAACTCGTACATCTTGTTGAAGTCGGGGACTTCCGTGATGTCCACCAGATAAATGACTGCGAAGTTCTTCACCTGTCACGACGTACGTAGGAAGATTAGAGCAGTAAAACACCATGATATCACTATAACCATACACACATACATCTACAGCAAGGCACTCAACATTTTTTTACAGACCTACACTTAAAAGTTAAATGTAAGCTGTACAAGAGCTGTTAAACTGCCACAAACCTCTTTTGCCTTATCTGCATTACCTCACCTTTTTAGTGTACTGGAATAAAACATGGGTGTGCTTAAATGTACTTGAAAAATAATGTAGGTTACATCATTATATAAGGAATGATTGCAATGGCTCAGTTTTTTTTTTTCCAGATTTGGCCAGCATGTCCTGAAAAACAGTCTACAAATTGCTGACACAGAGTAAGCTACTCCAACATAAACTGTAATGGGACTCTGCGTTGTTAAATCAGCAATAAGCCGACAAGAAGCAGCGAGCGCCGTGATTAAAATGATGATTCGTCACATCCCTTAAAAGCACACAGCTTCTCAGAAAAGGGCCGTCGCATGGTTTTCTGTAATGTGCAAAATCCATGTGATTTTCAGCTGAGGTCGAGTCAAACCATAAACTGTAACAGCAAAAATGTGTAAAATTTAACAGGTAATCAGATGGAAACATGTATTATTCACGGTAGCAGTTGATATAAAACGATCTCATAGTTATCTGTAAGTCATCATTTAGCATTCATCATTTAAATGATGGCAATTAGTCGCTGTGGCAATATTTACCCCAGCTAAAAAAAACAAAAAAAACAACACACACAATCAAGGACATTAATAATGTATAATGAGTTTTAATAGTGCAGGTGTAATGTTCAGACACTAATACAAATACTGTGCATCAGCGACTTTTGTAAGCTGTGATCACAATATCGTTCATTCTCCATCTCCGATGAAACGCAACAACATTGTACTGACTGGAAGATGAAATAAATTTGTCTGTGTGTTATTCTCAGGGCCAATATAATACCTCTGCTATATGCTGTGACCTTAAATCGTTGTATATAGTGGGTGCTGGTTAGCTCAGTTGGTAGATCATCCGCCCCGTGTATGAAGGCTCAGTCCTTGCCGCGGCGGTCCAGGGTTCGACTACGACCTGCGGACCTTTCCCGCACGTCATTCCCCATCTCTCTCCCTCTCATAAAACTTAAAAAGGCTAAAAATCATTGTATACAGCTTAATGTAATTGTACATAGTTGTTTTTTACTCTCTACTTCTGTTTTTTTATAGTATCTATCTATCTATCTATCTATCTATCTATCTATCTATCTATCTATCTACAGTTGAAACCAGAAGTTTACATACACTATATAAAAAAATGACCTGAAGCATACTGCCAAACTGGTTACAAAGTGGTTTAAGGATAACAAAGTCAATGTTTTGCAGTGGCCATCACAAAGCCCTGATCTCAATCCTATTGAAAATGTATGGGCAGAGCTGAAAAAGCATGTGAGAGCAAGGCGGCCTACAAATTTTACTCAGTTACACCAGTTCTGTCAGGAGGAATGGGCCAAATTCCTGCCAACTGTTGTGAGACGCTTGTGGAAGGATATCCAAAACGTTTGACCCAAGTCATACAGTTTAAAGGCAATGATACCAAATACTAATGAAATGTATGTAAACTTCTGACTTTGAAGAAAGTAATAAAAAAAACTGTCTTAAAAAAATCCTTCACTCATTAGTCTGGCATTTAGCAAATAGAAATAATTTTGGTAATCTTAACGGACCTAAAACAGGAAAAGTGGTGTCTGATTTTGTGTCAGACAGTGAGAAATAAAAAAGCATATGTGTCTTTATGTAGTGTATGTAAACTTCTGGTTTCATCTATCTATCTATCTATCTGTATAATAATAAAGATATTTTACTCAAGGTTTGAGTCTGAATTAGAAACATCTACTTGGATTATGTTCTTAAACGCTGCTTTGTTTTGTTCTCGGCTGCTATTTTCTGCCTGAGTATCCTGTCAAAGCACTCTGTTTTTAAAAAGGTGCTATATAAATAAAGTTATTATTATTATTATTATTATTATTATTATACCCCTAAAGACAGGGTGGCTTGCAGCTTGTACACAGTGTCTTCTCTATAGAAAGCTACTCCACTTTGCACTGCACAGCGAACTGTGACACATTTCTTTTCTTGATATACCTCACTGTGTATACTGTAAATACTGTTAATTCTGTCCATACACTTATATTTATATTTATACTGATCATTCTGATTACATTACACTGTGCCATATTGCCACATGGATGTCTTTAGCTTGTATTTGTATATTTTTTACATCTTTTACTTATATTTTATATATATTTCTTATTTATATGTCATGTTTATGCTGTTTGCACCAGGATAAAAGGGAAATTTAAATACTCTGCATGTCCTGTACATGTAGCAGCATTGACAATAAAGTTGATACTACTCTGCAGAGCAGCAGGCGGCGCTATCGAGCATGTTTATGCACTAATAATGCTTGTGTTCATTATCAGGCATCAGTCAAACCTTTTCAGCGATGCTGTAGAGGACTTCGTCCATCTTCATACACGTCGGGTCCCAGTCGTGTCCGAAGCGGATCACCAGGACCCGGTCCTCCTCGGACAGGATGGCTTGGTCGACCTGCCAGCCGTTGTGGAGATGCGGTAGCATGTACGACATCTTGATCCGTCAAGTGTCGACTCCCGAGCTGGAAAAAACAAAACAAAAACACATCTGACTTCAAGTTGTAGTGAGAGTTAACTTTGTTCAACATCATCATCTTCTGCTTTGTGTGACTTCATGTGTGGTTAAAGTTAAAACCCGCTGCCACGAGCGAGCCAGTAAGCTTCAATCATTAGCCGAGGAGGAAAAAATAGGACGAAGAATGAAACGTTACAAGGTGATAATTAAAATAATCCTTCCGTAACTCACCTTAAAATACAAGAGGTGTGTGTGTTATATGGCAAAATAAACCGTCTGTTTGGTAAAAACGGAGCTTTTAACTCCAAAACGAAGCAGAAACGTCCGTTAGCTGCTGCTGCTGCTGTGTACCTTTTCGTAAATGTTACGTTTCTGTACGTATGGCGTCATCAAACCCAGCGACAGCGCGGACGTGACGTGATTGCGTCATATGTATGGACGTATCTTTTTTATTTATTTATTTATTTATTTATTTTTGTGATTAAAACGTTTCAAAATAGAAAATGACATTACCGGTGAAACGTTTAATTTGTGGATAATTCCACAAGCAAATGACAAGTCAGTCAGTCAGATTAATTTTATGATGATTTCAAAAGGTGTTTCAAATTCTTCAATATACTTTCTTTAAGAGACCAAAACCTCTTAAGGAACTATCAAAACACAGTCCACAAAAACAAGACTATCTTTAAAATTGGTATGAAGATAGATTTGTTGTTTTTGACTTTTGTAAGGGATGGCACTGTATTGGAGTTTGCATGAGCCCCTCCCACAGTCTAAAGACATGCAGGTTAATAGGTCAACTCGCGACTCTAAATTGCCCATAGGTGTTAAGTCAGTTTGAATCCTGTGATAAACTGGCGACGTGTCAATGGTGTACCCCACCTCTTGCCCAATGTCAGCTGGGATCAGCTCCAACCCGCATGACCCTGATAAGAATAAACTTGGAAATGGATTTTTAAGTTTCCAAGATTTCTGCAATCAGTAAACAGACTTGGTCATAAAACACATATTAGCTAAAAAAAAAAATATCTCTTAAGTCTCTAACTGGTTTGAACATGCAATAATGTGATTTGTCACATATGAGTAAAGTACATTCAGATGATGAAATTTCTCCTTCACAAGCTATCTTTACCCGCATGCTCCTACATGCCCATTTCTAGGGAGACATCTCTCTATCCATCTGTCTATCTATCTATCTAGTCTGTATGGAGTAAAGAGACAAAAAGACAAGACAAAACATTTATTCTTGTGCAATCCATTACAGTACAAATAGAAAGTACAATGAACAAAGGTTCATAGGTTATAAGAAAACTTTCCAGTCTATGACATAGCAGCATATTATGACACTCCTTTGAGTGAGCATGAATCATCATTAGATATGTTTGAGCCTATATTTAATCTCACCACTAAACTACACAATCACATTACTGTGGTTCTGAAAGGCCTGGTGATTAACAAAGTCATACTATTTCACATTAGACTATTTGGTCTAGGACACATGATTGTTTAACAAACAACGATAGCCAAATATTGCAATAAAATTAATATCTATTTCCTAACCACCATCAACACTGTAATCATCCCTTAAAGCTGATATAATTTTGTATGGCTGTTTAAATTGCACAACATCAGCCTTCGGTTTTCTGAACCTTAAATCTCTGCTGAAAGAGACGTTAGTCTCCCACCATTTTGGTTATACATGTCCTCTGCTGTAAAACCACACCCTGCTCAGCAAAACAGTTCAGTTCAGATCCCAGGTTGCATGAACCCACTTTAGACCAGCAGATGGCATAAGGAACATTCACATAATATTTCTGGAGACAAAATGACTCCATCAGTGGTTCTTTTGAACGTCCCACGACGTCTAGAGAAACATATCCACAGTCCACCAATATTCCATGAGGCAATATGAAAAATCCTGTACACTATAATGTCTTACAATCCCTGAGGAGCTCAGCTGGAACAGACAGTGTTGGGGTGAGGTACAGGGACAGTTGACTGAAACTGTACTCATGCAGCTCCTAGTCCGCGGGATGCTCCGGGCATGAGCGATTCACCTCAAACCACTCATCTATACACCTAAAACAGGAAGAGGAGAACGATGGGGAAGTTTTTCTCATGAACAAAGGAAGTTGAACAATGAGCTGAATTACATTTAGCTCTACCGATCACCATTAAAATGTTGCTAAATCATCTATAGATGGCATGTTTTTAAAAAACACTATACATGGTGTATTTTACATCTACAATCTGTTCATTTATGTGTGCGTTAGTTACCCTTTATGGTAGATACAGAGGCAGGGCAGCCTGGCAATGGTGTCTCCCTGCTCCAGCTCTTCTAAACAGATGGCACATTCCCCAGAGTCTCTAGACAGGATGTCCTCTGAGAAACACAATACAGACAGAGGCAAACTGAGAAAAAGAGCTGAACAAATAATGCGTCAGAAGTTCAGTCACATAACCATCTGTTTAATATTTGGTACCTGAATACCTGTTGACAGCTGTGCACAGGTGAGAACTGGCGTTCCTCTACAGTTTGCAAAGTGGGTAAATATGCACTCATCAGTGGTAATAGGTTGTGTTTTGTTTTTGTATGAGTTGAGTGTTTGATCAGATCAAACTGAGATGAAGTTCCCTTTTATGTGACATATTTAACTATGACAGGCCCTAGTGTCAATGCCTGAGGCGAAGGAGTAACTAGTACTGTTTTTGTGCAGGCATATTGAAATGAATCCTGCAGGGAAGGTAAAGATAGAGTCATTCAAATATACTTTAAAACTATTTGCATGAGTCAGATGAAGAAAAAAGGGATGGATGTATGGGGTTTACTCATCTGTGCACCTGCATTAACCAAAGACAGACTCTGCAGTTGATGAGCTACACATGTGTTGTATATTTAGCAGAAATATGCATGCAGCTGTGTATGTGTGTGCATCCACACATGCATCAACTATTAAAGATGTGAAGCTATCTACTCTCTCAAGCCTGGGATGTCTCTGCTTGCAGGAAGTGTGTGTAGTGAAAGTTGTACGTCGACAGAAAGCATGTGTTTGCTTTTCCTGTGTGTGCACTACACAGGTGCTCAGTTGTTTTGATGGTTTCGTGCTGCACTGTATGAAGTGTGACAGAGGTGCATTTCTGTGACTGTGAGTTCTAAGAATTCAATTCATGCAAGACTTTGCACATGATCATCCTCATCATCTAGTTGCAGAAACACAATTACATAAAAATTTGACTGAGGAAGGGAACATAGACAGTGGTGAAAGTTTTGTACTCCATTTAAATACGATTTTGAGATATTTGAAAGTAATACATCAGTAAAAATGACACATATTATGATAATATATTTCTAGTGGTTCCCAATGTGGGGGTCATAAAAATAAAAAATATTTATATTTTTGCACACATTTGCTGTTAGTCCACCTTAATAACCCATGAAGAGGGGTTGCAGGCAGACATACATTTTTTAAGGGGCCAAAAGACAAAAATGGTGGAAACTAATGTAATATTAAATGATATAACTCTAATACTGGCAAGTTGTCCAGGGTGTACATTTTGGCACTGCAACTTTTATTTTAGTAAAGGATCTGAAAACTGGAAACTGGTGTGGTTTTAAGCCAGCCTGCTGCACCAGCTTTGTCCCTTTTCATGTCCACATATCGTTTTGCATGTTTGTTTTGAACAAAAAATTATCTTACTGTTGTAGGTGAGGCGCGTTTTGCTGAAACACATGAGCAGGTGTTTCTCGATTTCATCCGATGCCATAAACTTGGAGCAAACAGGACAGTGGAAGCCTGGGAGGTTAAACACAAAGACAAAAACATGATAGGGACCTGGACGGGCAAACGTTTCTGTCATAGCTTTTTTTATTGATATGTACACAGCAGAAGGCGTGGGACAGTTTGCATGAGTTTCAACAATCTGTTACAATCTGTTCTCTTACCTACTCATACAATGTTTAGGTGTCATTGCTCATTACAAACTTCAAACACATCTTTAAGATGAGATATATTCATATTTACTCATATTAACTCATAATTTGACCCACATATAAATGGCCTCCCAACCCTGTGCACCCTCTCAGCTGCACAAAGATGAATAGGCCAGGTGCTGCATGGTCGGTCTGAGATAAGCTAACGTCTTGTTTAACATTATAACACCTGAGGCAAAAAAACGACTACAAATGCACAATATGCTGGTGGTAATTATCTCAGTGTCTGGTGTGTAAACCTCATGTTTGTGTCATGTGTTTAGAAGGACAAGTGGAAACAGTGTCAGGCCTGCAGAGTCACATCACATGGATTTGATCTGAGCAAAGGTTATTGATGGGGTTATTTAATGATTAGACTTCCTCATCAGGGCAATTACCCATGCTGGTAATCAGAGGGAGGGGAGACTAAAATACAGCCGTACATTTATTGACTGGGTTATGAAAGATGAAGAAATGGAGGCGTGAGCCAAGTGCAACAGCAATGAGGATTTCTTTTGTTTCCAGTGATAGGGATGTCAGAGCACCGTCACAGTCCTGTTATATCAGGCCTGTACGGTTGCAGGCTGGTTTGGAGATGGCACCACCAGTTGAGAAGTGACTACATTGGGAGGATTCAGGAAGTTTGTATTCATATGTGTGTGTGTGTGTGTGTGTGTGTGTGTGTGTCAGGCAATGTGTAACCAGCAGGAAGCCCTTATCTGCTGACCTACATAATGCACTCTTCCCTCTCAGCCGGAGTGAAAAACAAGCCAGTTTTGCAAGACAAGAAGAGAGTTTAAACCAAGACAGACGGCAGTACAGTACAACAGAGCCACCTGTGGCTACAATAAAAGAGCAGAAGTGCGAAACAAAGGGCTCAGTCATCATCACACCGCTATTACCATGTGCCAGGTATCACATGTCAAATGGAAAAATACTAAGAAACTTTGAGAGCAACTGTTATGGTGTCATATAGGAGTATCATAAACATATGGTATTCTGCTGTGCATGAACTTACATGTTGACTGAACTCATATTCAGACCAGAAATATTACAGGTATGCCACATGAGATTAAAATGGCCCATGGGTATGATAATGATAATACACAGTGAACAAAGAACAGGCCACGACTGTTATATAATATATATATAATACACCACTATGTCATATTTCAGGAACAAAGAGGAAAGCAGGAGAAAAGTTTGAACAATTACATATCACGTATGTGACTGCCTTCTTTCCAGATGTTTTATGGTTGCAATCTTACCTCCTAGCAGGTGAGGGGACAGGTGAGCCGGTAGGGACCCTATGAGGAGCCTGTGGCCGTCAGGAGGCAGCTGGCCCTCGTCGTCACCATCCGTGCCATCGAGGCTCTGATTGAGTACGTGTGACCCTGACCTGCCGCTGGCCGGTATACTACGCCCGGAGCTTGTTGGCCCACCACCCGTGTACCTGATCCGGGGGCCATCTGGTCCATTGGTGTACCTGAACCCCGCAATCCTTTCCCCCCCGCTGGAGTTTCCAGATGGGAGATCGGAGCTGGAATAAGCTCGAGTTCTGCCATCAAATACTGGGCTGCTCTGTTTGGTCCCCATGCTGTCTCACGTTTACCTCCACAGGTTTTTTGTGCGTTTTAAAGTTGTTGTTGTTGTTGTTTTTTAGCCACGACACATGACACTCACAGTGAACTGACACCAACAAAGGAAATAAAGCCTGATTCATGGACAACCATAAATGCGATGCGATCCAACATCTTAAAGTTTCACAGTGCGCTCTGCGTGAAGTGCGCACTCACTGACGCATAACTTAATTTCCAAATGGTCGTTTTTTTTTTGTTTTTGTTTTTTTGGCAGAGCCCTTCCCTTTTTTTCAACAATGGAAAAATAAAAAGGTAAAATCTCTTCTGGTGTAAATCTTCAGTTCCTCCGCTTCAGACGAGGACATTGGCGCAAGTGTCGACACACAGTCCATCTGGTTCAAGTTTGTTTTTGTGCTCAACTGTGGCCGTCTGGAAAGAAAAATAAAAGCAGGGATTGCCCTCCTCCCCCCTGTGAGGCAGCTCTGTCAAACTGCCCAAAGTTCACCAGGGTAACATACATTCGCCTTCAAAGTAAAAGCGGTGAATTTACCACTTAGGGTAAAAAATACGATGTCAAACTGTAGATGTTACTGTACTATAGAAATAAATTCTGTGTATGTATAGCTACTCCATATTAAGATTTCACAAACATATGATCAGTCTTCCTATCAAACAGTTAATTGAATATGATGCAGTGCTGATTATATGATGATGTACCAATAATAACAATCCATTAATCGTGGTAGAGCAAGTATTCAGATCCTTTGCTGAAGTCAATTAAGTAGAAACATAAAATCTGCACATTCAAGAAGCTGGAGCCATAAAATAATATTAAATATGTAATACAAGAGGACAATATTTTTTTCTGTACTGTTGGGCAGTAGTTTAGAACGATATCTAATATTTTATAAGCGCTTCATGTGTTTTGTATAAAAAAAACTTAATTTGTAAAGTAATTAGTGGTTCAAGTTAGCAGGTAATTTTCCAGGAAATCTTCCACTGAAACAGAATACTTTTGTGTATTGCTACTTGATACTAATGCAGCTGAGCCACAGATGCATGAACCATTTGTCTTAGTTGCTATATTGTTTTGGTCGATTATTGGTTTTAAATTAATTAATGTTAAACACTGCCATTTATTGCAGGACCGGTATTACGCAGTTACAGTTTATTGTCATAATATTGCCTAGGAATTATGTTAGTCTGCTGTTTCACTCTTGCATGAAAGGTTTAATGCATTTGGATGTTCAGATAATATTGACTCTATTGATCCCAAACTGGGGAAATTCACTTGTACACAAAGTGTAAAAAATTAATCATAAATAAGATAATAATAAGGTATTTCCTTAGATGTTTATATGTCAATGTAATACTTTGAAACTTGTGTGTGTGTGCTGAGGGTTGTCTGATTATTATCACTGAAAAAATGTCAATTTTAATTGGACAAATAACCCAAATTAATATTTTTTATAAAAAGCCTTTTTCATGTAGACTATCAGGCATTTCACACTGACTGCAACCACAGTGTCCTTTAGAAGTCAAGTGTAAAACTATAAGTTCAAATGTTACTGTTTGGGTGTGCGATTTCTTGTAGTCAATGACAAAAAGCTACAGATGAAAACCTCCTGGGCACTGCCGTGGTGCCCTTAAGCAAGGTACCAGACCCCTAACTGCTCATCAATCCACCATCTCTCCACATATGCACATCCATGAACCCCTCTGTATGTGACGCCTTTATGTTGTGCTTTTACTTTGAAGGCTGAGCCGCAGCTTCCTGTCTGTTGCTCTCTTTCCAGTCTCCAGCTTGACATCATCTCTGAGTGTGCGCGTCAGGTGGCTCCTGACGTCAACCCCAGTAACACCAGCGGGTTGTTGGCACAGCAGCAGGTCACCAGTCCAGTCTAATATGAAAAGCCCTCCATGTTAGGCGCCTTGTGTTCCAGTAACTTCAGGGCATCAAGACAAAAAAAAAAACAGAAACAAAAACAGAAACAAAAACAGAGAAACAGCCTGTAGGTCGCTCTGTTCACACGGTTTATTGAACAATTTCACACACATCGGAGGACAAACAGAAGATACACTGCATGACAAACATTCAAATAGGCAATAAAAAGACAAACATTTACAAGCTAAAGTAAACGGGCTAAAGATGAACCTCTGAAACAGTCCTGCATGTGGATCGGCTGGGCCTGAAGCATTGCAGTGCACTGGATGTGACATACACACACTGGGAGAATAGAGAAAACAGGGTTAGGCAGAGGGGTGGATGTCAACAAATATCTTCTCTTCCCCTGCTGTGATAATCACTCAGGGATTTGGGTGTGCACTTGAAATAAAAAATGTATGGTTATGAGAAAAACCTGGAAAGAAGCCGGTGAATTCATAAAAACAACGCACGCAAAAAAAAAGAGGCTAGTTCTGGGGAAGGTGTCTCATCAGATTGGGGGCGAACCACCAGCAAACAGGAAGGAAGACTACAGGACAGAACTAGGGTGTCATGTGACAATGAGACAACCAAACCAGGAAGGGCTGAAGCTGCAGCGTGGGCCTTTGTTGTTATGGTCATATGATAGTAACATTGATTAAAAACACCCTCATAAAGTGACTCGAAACTCTTTGAGGTGTACTGCCTTGGAAACACTAATGAGACACACCTCAAGAAATGATCCATGCTACTGTTGAAGCTGCACACTTTTTTAAATTTTCCACATGAGGAGCCGATGTGTGAAATGCTTTTTGATCGAAAACCCTACACAACTATATTAAGTGTTTAAAACAGGAGAGTTTGAGAGCTGCCCCCACCTGAATCTACGTCACAATAACACATCCACATTCCTTCTTTACCCTCCACAATGTGGAAAAAGATACCACTTTTTTTTCCCCTCCTTCCCCGCCGCTCTTTATCTGCGTCACTCCAACTGCCTCGCGGGGCCACAAACCGTCAGTTTTCGCCCATGTATCTTTCATCTAGCTCTCGTATCCTCTGTGTAAACAGGCAGGCAGAGAAAGTAGGTTATCTGTCACATTCATCTCCAAACCGACGGGGGAAACGCGTGTTTTGTGGTAACATCTGACTGTATTTCTGCATAACAAAGCCAGCTGAGGCCAATGTAATATTGCTGTGCTGTGGAACTTTAACTAACCAGATGGTGAATGATTATGATACTTGCATTGTACATGGCCAGTGATCACGTAGCCCCAATGTGTGTGTGTGTGTGTGTGTCTGTGTCAGTATGTTTTGGTTGGGACGGGGACGGGGGGTCAACACAGTGCAACTGAGTGCACTCTTTGGGAAGCAAAGCCACTGAGACATTCAAGAACATGGTGGTGCATTTTTAGCAAGTTGACTGTAAGTGTGTGTGTGTGTGTCTGTGTGTGTGTGTGTGTGTGTATTTGGATAAATGTGTGTGTTGTTAAATGTTTTGGGCGGATGAGTTGAGCCCCAGAGCTTCAGAGCAGGCCTCGTCTTTAGGCTTATCACTGCTGGCTGACCCCCATCTGCTGGTGGTCGGGCCCTGGTTCCCCCTCCATGTCAGCGTGGTAATGCTCGAAACTGTCGTCTTCTAAGTCTGGCAGACCCAGCAGCTGACGGGGTTAGAAGAAGAAGGTGTAGTTAGAGTTTGTAACATAAGATGTGTGCGTCTAAATAGCACTGACACAATTTCTTTCTGTCTTGTAAGAAGGCAGTTTTATGATGCCTTGTTATTCGGCAAACAAACACTCAGTACGGGTAAAATGTGATCTAAGGCCTTGTATTAACAATTGGATTAATCTCTTCAATTCAACATACTGTAGAAACTGTGGTGGAAAGTACTGAAGTATATTTGCTCAAGGTTAAGTAAAGTTAAATACTTAACATGGACTCCACTACACTCTGGAGCTGTTTTCACTCCACAGCATTTACCATATTATCCACAACATGGTATTTAAAAAATAGATTAGATTTAACTTTATTGTCATTGCACAAAGAACCGTGACTGGATTGGATAGCACTGCTTGGATTGGACAGCCTCAGTAGTGGGGAATGGAGAACTGGTGATGTGCTGGGCAGTTTTCGCCACCCTCTGCTGTGCTTTCTGGTCCGAGATAATGCAGTTGCAATATTTTGCAAATTCAAGGGGTTCAGTGTGGGTGATAGCTCTGAGAAAAGCCAGACCAGCCTCTCTGAGCACTTCATCCTGTTGAGGTGAAGGTGGAAGTCATTAAGGCTCACTGCAGTTAAGTATAAAGACACCAGCATGATGGATGTGGTTTTGAAACACGAGGGGACAGCTGCTTGGGCCAGTGACAGGCTGAAGATGTTGGCCAGGACTTCAGTCAGCTGTCCCACAAAGGCCCTGAGCACGCATTCTAGGATGCCTTCAGGCCAAGCAGCCTTACAAGCATTAGGACAGTGTGGAGGGGCTGTTGGTCTGCAGGGAGCTCAGTCTTGGCACTTTCCTACAAAGGAAACATAAGATGCCGCTCTTCAGGTTAGCCATTGATGTACTCCTGTGTATCACCTGATCTGAAAGCAGTGTCTTGGTTCATCCACAGCTTTTTTTATATGGGAACGCAGTGATCTGTTTAGACGCGTTAACACTGTTGATGATAGTGTAGCGTAGAACAGAGGAGACAATCAAAGAATTAATAATTATAGTCCTTTCTTTCTATTCATGTGAAGCAATGTGCCAGATAAATTCCTGGCTGGGTAAAGTAACTTCCTCATTATCACCGGTTGCCAGACAACCAGCTGAGGCCCCAGGAAGTTACAGCCTTTAGTGGTACAATATTTTAAGTTGTGAGCTTCAGGTAAGCAGACCTATAGCGAGCTGTTTCTACTGAAGTAAGATAACATTCATCGCCCAGATTTGGCCGATGGATCTGGAACAAATCACATTAAAAGGAGCTTAGATTTTCATTTAAGGTGCACACTTGGGGGCTTATACTAAATTCTATTCTCATTTATTAGATAAAATAATTAATTATAATGTATTACATTGCTTTGAATGGACTATAGCCTGATTTAAGGGGTGACTCCTCAACATTTTATCACACAGTATGAAAGATAGACAAGAGTGTTCTAAGAATTCATAAAAGGCCTTGAATCATGTTTTATACCCATCCTTTTGTATCATTTGCTGATAAGCAAGGCAGCATTAAAATATCTAAATTCTCGGTAAAGTTTGACATGTTTTGTCTGCACCAGAGCAAACAGAATGTATCAAGTTTGAAACAGAGCCAGAGACAGCAAGCAACATGCTGTGGTTGATGTCTATTAAAAAAGAAAAACTCTTTGACTCCCAAGAGTCTTTATTTTGTTTCCTTACAGGCCTGAAGGACGTGAAGACCTTCTCCAGCACCTCCAGCAGAGTCTTCTTCCCGCAGGAGGAGATATAGTCCTGGGCCAGCTGTAGGAAGGGAAGGCAGTCCTCACTTTCACTCCAGACATGCTGTGGACACAGATAAACAAAGATTAGCAAGTAGTCATGCGAGTAGACAAGTGGGTTCAATGCTCTATACTAAGTGATGTAATCCTGTCACACTGTAGTGTCATATAGTGCTGTATAGTGACACATGACTTATAGGAATTAACAAGAAAACAACTAAAGCTGGGTCAGGGGCAAAACAGCACAGAAAAACTGGAACAAAGCAATTAAACCAGATAAAGAGACATTTCTTCAAGGACATGCAGCAGACAAAGAAGTGGAAATAACACAAGCCGTGGTGACACAGTAAGATAGATAAAGTCCTGAATATTCACCAAGAAAAGTGTCAGAAAATAACTATATGTGTAAGCTAGTTAAAAATGAAATCCTGATGGCACCTGTATGTATCTGACTCAAGGATTGTTTGTATAGTAGATGATAAAATCTGAACTGTACAATATTTTTTAGGTTACAGTTTTTCACTAGCTGTGTTAAGTGTTGCTGTTACTAGAAATGCACTGTCTCAGCACTGTAGCCACTGAGTTTAAGAAGGAAAGCACCGGGTGTTTATGAATGAAAATGTTATTCAGGAACTCTTTCTGACCACAAAGCTAGTCTAGACTGAGGGTTGAGAAGTGTACAACCTGGGTTAAACTCCGTCTGGTGAGTACTTAAGGTCAGAAATGTTAGTGTGCTTATGGGCTATTCCATGGCCAATAAAACAGTATTAGGTTGGGGTAATTTGTAATTATTTGATATCACACTTTCATAGATATCAGAGTTCTGCGCTGATTAGAGATCAGCTTAGTCATTAGTACAAGGTGTTGCCTCCCTGCTTAAATAGATGATTGAGGAAATTCTGCATCACTTACTGTTAGTGTTGTTTAATTGGAGTCAAAAGGCCATACTGTTAGGTTATGTATTAGGTAATGCTAATAGGGGTGCCTTGCCAAGTGTGCAAACTGACGTGGAGGAAAGAAGCAGCTAGTGTAAAGGAAAAAGCAGATTATAATTAATCATTAATGTGTAGTGTAGTCTAGATGCATTGTTAGTCATAGTTTGGGTTACTTCAAGAGAATGATGTTTGGTTTTTCTAATTTTAGGAAATCATTTGGGATTGTTGGGATATCAGGTGATAATATGAAGGGATTTTTGGATATTCTGTTAAACCTCATAAAATGACCAGAAAACCACAGAACTTTAATTTCTTAAGTTTTTAATTAAGGTCAAAGTTCAGGAGTTCATGACATGAGGATATTTTATTGATTCGTTAATTTGCATACGCACCACTTAAGGGTTTTTTAATGGGCGCAAAACCCCTCGACCTAGTGTCAGGAAAACAATGCCTTAATATTTTACAATCTATTATTTATCCCCTTAAATATCCCATTAAATGCACCTTAATGTCTTCATTATTACTGGGTGAATTCATGTAATTTTAAGGCAAAAAGGTATGGGATTTGGTTTCATAATGTGTGATAGGGGTCATGTGAGAGTCATGTGAATCAGCCTGGGGAAACAGTTTTTTCACAGTGCTGTAGACAGAGATAATATTGAGCCCTCCTGTTATGGCTGCTCTGGGAGTGTTGTTCCAGTATGACAC
Organism: Larimichthys crocea; assembly: GCF_000972845.2. Lineage (NCBI taxonomy): Eukaryota > Metazoa > Chordata > Actinopteri > Sciaenidae > Larimichthys > Larimichthys crocea. Next base: position 44,849,917 of record NC_040023.1, on the reverse strand, counting down.
TGATGAATGGACTCTCACATGGGTGGGTGTGCCTCTGCTGCACTGGCAAAACCTCATCTTTCAGCAGATCTCACAAAGCAAATCCAATCACTCTTGTTTATCAGCTACTGAACACTGTATCACATGACCTGAATGACTGAAAACTACAAAGACATACCCTGAGGGAAATTACAGAGCTGAAACAGTGATGTGTGAGCTGCACAGTTATCACGGCGGTGCTGATCTCACAATGCCCTCTAGTGAACGAACGGGGCAGCTATGAGTGGAAAACCAGAGCAAGAGAGAAAAGGACTGTGTGTGTCTGAGAGACAGAAAGAGAGAGAGACAGCATGTGAGACACCCTGCTGATAGCAGTATTGATCGAGCGAGAGTAACCAGATCTCAAGAGTCCTGCAGAGAGAAAGAGAGTTATTCTAGCTGCTTTGAGAGAGCATAGCTGAGAAATGTGTGTGTACATGTGTGTCAGGGCTGCAGCAGCTGACATGCATTAGATTCAGAAACAGAAGAGTTGTAAGGGAGATAAAGTGAAACAAAAGGAACAACATCATGTATTTGAATTCCTGTATCTTGTCGTGTGTATTTTTTTTTATCTTTCTCTGTAATGAATGTGAAGCTTCTCCTTAAGTGGTACTACTCTGCTGACTGTGGGCAAGGCTTGCTGTAAACACATAACACAGGCATGGTTGGTGTGACATAATGTGTTATTGACTGAACAGACGCCCTGGCTCCTGGGTCAACTCCATCTGCTCCCCGCCCTGTTAGCCCCTGTCACTGAGCAGGAGGAGGGAACTGGGTGGATCTTGCCTCAGGAAGTTTAAGGGCTCACAACAACCACATCTGCATCACGATGTTATAGGATATGGAGAGTGAGCTGTGGGAAGACAGTGTGTAGATGATCAGAGGAGTGAGCTTATATCCTCTGTATGGTTTCTGGACTTTAGGTGATTTTAACAACTTTATAAACTTTAACAAGTTTTTGTTTGTTTTTGTTCAACTCTGGGTCTTAACTTTCCAACTAGAATGAACGAATTTGGTATTTTTCCACCATTCCAGTATGAAGAACTCATCCAAACGACCATCATAGGTATGAAAGACAAAAGTATAAATAATTAAATACAGAAATAAATGAAAACTAAACACATTCCAGTAATGAAAGAAAAAAGCTTTTTGTTTTATTTTTGCATGTATTTATTTCTATATTAATTTATGCTAAGAACAGAACTTTTAAAACTCAAAGATCTGATTTCTTTAAATGCTTTTAAATCCATATTAAAAGAGATAGAGACTAAATCATTTGAGTACTGTTTTTTTAACTAATGTTGTTGAATTCATGGCTTGTATTGTACTTTTATTATTTTTCTAGGTTGCTATATGTTGTATCATTGTCTACATATTTGTGCTGCTGCCTGTCTTGGCCGGGACTCCCTTGAAAAAGAGGTTTTTAATCTCAATAGTTCCTGGTTAAATAAAGACTAAATCAAATTAAAAAATGTATATACGCTTGGGTCATTTTTTGTCCTCCATACACACAAAGGGAGATTAGAATATATGACTGAAAAGTCTTGGCAAACATTGTTTTATGAGCATAGGGTTTCACAGGGATAATCTGGGCTCAACACTGGATCAGAGCAGAAAACTGGCAATAATTCCTTCAAAATAAAAGCATGAAAATGCGTCCTTTGTTAATTATTTAGGCTGCTGTGTGTCTGCAGAACATGTTAAGTATGAAGATAATTATCTGCACACTAATCTAATGTCAAATCTGAGGGGTTTTTTTTTGGCAGCATACATTGGCCTTCATTGATGTGAATAAAATGAATGTTACAAAAATTATAATTTATGATAAAAAACAGTTAATCTGCTACTTATATCTCCAATGATATGGTTATGTATTCATCTTTAATTATATACTTTGTGTTCAAAATGCAGCGTAATGGTATGTAGGGCTTTTATTTTGAAATGTGCAGGCCTCGTGCTTTTTTAACTTGGCCAGCTTGATGGTGTTGTGGTTCAGAGGGTTATCGCAGTTGATTATGATGGAGGAAAAAACACCATCGACAGAGGGGGGTGGGGGTGTGCACCCAAAGTGAAATGACATCATCCCCTCTAATCTTCGCCCAAAGCCCCCCTCCCCATCTCCCCTATGTCCATCAGCTGGAAAAACCGGGACCAACCGGGACAACCCCACCTCCAACCCACCCTCGACACACCTACAAGAACACGCACACGCACACACACACACACACACACGGAGTTTAAGGCCCTGCAGAGGCTCACACTCACAAAATTGTCGGTGCCGCCGGGACACAGCACGTAGAAGGAGACGCCGGGATCTGCGTAAAAGTCCAGCCGCCTCTCGTCGTCCTCCTCGGCGAAGATGAGGTCGAACGGGTTACCGGAGCACCACTTCTCCGCCGCCTCCACCAGATGCTTAAACTCCATCCTCTGTTATCCGGTCTGCGGTGTCCCTGGCTCCGGAGCTTGATCTCGATCTCTCTGGCCGTCACGGCGATGATGCTCAAGACACAAAAAACAGCTGATCGGACAGCAGCATCAGCAGCCTCCACTACCGCATCTCCTCTAGTGCACCGTTTGCATGGCGCGGGAATAGAGATAACACTGTTGGTGCATAGAGCCTACCGGGTCTGGTGCTCATCCGCTCTCAAAGCCCCATTCCTCTCTTCCTCCCCACGTTATGAAATCAGCCCGTCGGTCGCATACATGCATACGCAGGAGGACGCTGGAAAAAACGCGATGACGAACAGTGGAGCCGGGCAGCCGTCCATATCTGAGGCTCTGTATAGGCCTAGTCCCAAAGCAAAATTACTGTGTGAGACTTGAACCTGCTGACATCATGCAGCAGGCGAATGAAATAAATCCCTCCGGAGATTTGACATTGTACACTGTAGAAGCTGCTGTAGGAGTATCAGAGGAATATTATAAACCTCTGTGCAGTACATGAGGGATTTGAAGGCTAAAGTCATTATGAACTAATAAATGGGGCTTAAAGACCAATGCTGCTATTATATTATATTATATTATATTATATTATAATTATATTATATTATATATATTGTATACATGACTGAGTATAAGCTCAGGAACAAATCACAAAAATCACATATTATGTTATAAATAGGCCACCCATGTAATGCTGGTTTAACACACGCACAAGATGTGGCTGAAAGAGCTAGAAAATATCCAAGTGGACTTGAGTGGACTAGATTTTATAAACAACTATTATATTTATATTTTCAAGGACAACAATGCAGACTCAAACTCAGATAGTTAAAATAAAGGGTCTATAATAATATTAACAACAACAACAGCAGAAGAAGAGGAACTTTATTAATCCCTCAGTGGGGAAATTTCTTTAGGGTTTATAGACATGCAAATGTGGAGAGATGATGGAGTGATGGGCAGCCATGTAGTGGTGCCATTGGAGCAGTTAGAGGTTTGGTACCTTGTACCTCTGCAGTGACCAGGAGGTGAACTGACACCTCTCCTGCTGACAGTTTGCACTTCATACTGTGGTCCATGCTGAAACAGATATCCTCCAGTTTCCAAGCAAAGTCCTTATGGACTGAGCTACTAGCTCAATAATAATAATCCTAATAACAAAAAAGAGAACAACAACAACAACAACAACAACAACAACAACAACAATAATTAATTTTTAAGTATTCATATAATGATCATCTGATGATCACTTCTTAGGGCCTCTAAAAACCTCCTTTTCAGGCCTTCCTGTTGATGCTATATTTTATTCCGCTGGTCTACGTGTATAAATATCATCAACATAAACACTCCACCAGTGTTTAGTGGAATCCAGCCAGCTGCCATTGTCATGCCTCCAGTCTGACCCTCCCTGCTCCCAGGAGATCTCACCACAAGGGGGCGAGTGAAACCAACTCACAGCCGAGCTGCGTCAAGCTGGCGACGAGTTGAACATTTGGGCGTGTGTCCTCTCAAAATAAAAGCGTAATTTGGGGGGAAAGGTGGATAAATTTGGACAAAGAGTGTAATATAAGCTAAATTAAGTCTATTAAAGTTACAGACTATTTTCTATAAGTATAGGCTAAGGCAAGGTACTAATTTTAAGGATAAGAAATTGATTCTCAGGTTGTAGTACTAGATCACAACTTGATAATGGTTGTAGATTTATTTATTTTTTAGATTATGGTAAAATAAATGATCATAAATCATAAACAATTGATTTTGTGTAGTTTTGTGTTTGAGGCTAAAGTTATTGTGAGAGTCTAATCTGGGCAGTCTGACAGGTGATTTAAGATAACTTAAATGAAAGACATCCAATAAATACATGTCCTTAAAATCAGCTGAAAAGAGAAGTATTTTGTTCGATATAGTGTACTATTTCATATTTTTGTAATGTGTATTCTTCTATGCAGTCATCATGGGGAGAGGGACAGGAAACAAATAAACTGCTCAAGATGGCCAGCTCTGTCCTGGACTGCCCCTGAGACTCCATAGATGATAGTTGGTGAGACTAACATCCATTATGAACAACTCTTCTCACCTCCTGCATGAGACTGTGGAGGCCTTAAACAGCCCCCTCAGCAACAGACTGCTATACTCACCATGTAAGAAAGAGCGCTACCACAGGTCCTTCATTCCAACAGGTGTCAGACTTCAGGTAACACTGGTAAATGACTCAATTACTTTTTCCTGCGTTAATTACATTTTTGTCTATATATTTTTTATTTATGAGTATGTTCTTGTCTGTATTGTGAGCTGCCGTGACGACTGAAATTCCCCAATGTGGGATCATTAAAGTCTATCTTATCTTATCTTATCTTATCTTATCTTATCTTATCTTATCTTATCTTATCTTATATATTATATTATATTATATTATAGCTTGTCTGCCATTTTACTTAGCTGCTCCACTCAACTGACTTTTATTTTGAAAGTCCAGACCGGAAGTGACCCTATTGATCATTATAGTTAGTTTAATGGTTTCTTTTCCACAGTTCCTCTGCTGTCGATCCCTGAGGTTGAGGTCCTCCTCAGTGCGTAAAAGGATCGCCCTGCGGCCAGACGCGCTCCTCTGCGTGTTTAAACCGAAACCCTCAAAAAGCCTGAAAGCATGCACTGTTATCCGTGTGAAGGTTAGAGAGGGGGCGGATCACTGCTGGACAAACACACCGCTGTCCAGCACCTCTGGGTCGCGCTTTTGTTTGCAGTGAGGATCCCTCAGTTTTTTCTTTCGCCCAGAGAGAAATCTCCATTAATATCCTGAAAATGGATCCTTTACAAAAAGGAAATAACGAAGAGGAGGACTCGCAGTGTGCCGAGGAGGAGGAAGAAGTGGATCCAAGAATCCAGGTGAGATTCTTTTTAAGAATAGATCCAGATGTTGCCACCAGTGAAAGTGACATTGCCCGGTGAAAACATCTGTCAGGTTGTGTGGAACAAAAAATGACAGCAAAATGTGAAATACTTTATTATATTAATATTATATTACAGCAATTACACTTTCATTTAAAACTATTAATTCTTAACTGAATGTGCCAAGTGTGTTTTGTAGTCATGTTTAAAAGTGTTCATAAATAGATTTAATTGTCCCTTTAACACTTTCCCAGCACACACACACACTGACTGCTGTATGCTCAGTAATTTGGTAAACAGAAGTCACACAGTTTAGCTTTCAGATACACAATCTGTGTTAACTGTGCACCTCCCTCTCTCTCTCTCTCTCTCTCGCTTTCCCTCTCTCTGTCCCTCTCTCTTTCTGTGCTGTTGCATGCATCCCATGTTTTCTGTAAACAGGGAGAATTGGAGAAGTTAAACCAGTCTACAGATGACATTAACCGCTGGGAGAGTGAGCTGGAGGTAAGGCACAAGAAACACCAAACACCATCAACACTGCTATCATCGTCATTAGTGCCTCTCCCTGCTGGGGTAAACACTTCAGTGATCCATGACTGAAAGAAAGACAGCCATCTTGAGGAGCCATTAAGTCTCACATTCAGACTTAAAATGTAATCTTTTACTCTGAACAACTGAGAAATCTTGCCAACGCTGTGAGATAAATCATTTCCAGTACGGTTTCGCAAATGTGTCTAGCAACAAGGCCACCGCAGAGAAACAGTTTGCATGGAACATCTTGCAAAGATTGTTCTAAATGCAGGAGCAGCTTCTGAGGTTTAAATGTGGAAAAAACTGAAGCAGCGACAGACACTCCCGCTTAATAACACTGCACTGTATAACCTCTTCAGTGCTACAAGAGGCGTAACTATGATCAGAATGTTAAATATAATATTTGAATGGCACATTTGGTGCAACCTAAATCCCAAGTGCTACCCTTGTTTCCTTGCAACTCCCTCGGCCTTCCTTTTAAAAAAAAAAAAAAAAACATACCAAACACTTTCAAAGAGGAAAAAGGCTGTAAAATGCAGCAAGGAACAACAGAAAGAGGTTTGTTTTTTGGGATTTAAATATAAGCTAGAGGGGATACTCTTCAGCAAAAGTAAAAACATTCCAGAGGCAAGCCACAGTTTTTCTTTTCCTCAAAGTAGGCCTCTTCTGTTTCTCATTAGGCCTTTACCCACGTCTGAACACCACAAACCAGAGCTGGAGGTAAAGTAGGAGAACGAGGCGGTTATACATACCTTAATTCATGTTTTCAAGCTAAATACTTCAAAATTGCTATACGTCCTGGTTATTTTTTACCCATTGTGTGCAATGGAATCGACTGTTGTGTACCGTTTTGAAGGGGAAATGTACATTTCTATTGCTTAGGCAAAGTATTCAAGCGACAGTTGTGTCAGTGGATTTGACATAAATACAAACACAAACAGAAGCGAACAGAAAAAAAAGATGATTCATGGAGAGGTAGAATGAAAGTCAGGAGCTTAAAAATGTGAGAAGTGCTGCTGGCAGGCTGCAGGCCGCAGGCTGGACTTGATTAAGGACGATGTGCAGTAGATTCAGAGGATTCAAGAAAAGCTGCGGCAATGAGGTTAAATCCACAGATATGAAGGTATCTACTGTGCCAACATGATGTTAAATTTCTCATGTGACCTGGCAGAGATATGATATTGTGTGTGTTTGGGAACATGCAGAATAAACTACAAAATAAAGCCCCAGAGCTGCGTGCTGTGTCACCATCTCACTGACGCAGGAACAGGAAGTCAGAAAACATAATGACACAGGAATTGTGCTTCCTGTAGCGCCCTCTCCCTTTTCCCTCCTTTAGCCTCTCTTGTGTTGCTCCAACAGTTGATGTGTGAAGAGGATGCAGGTGTTGCTGCCTTTCTAAATCTCCTTTCCATGAAGGAGAGACACAACTCAACATACACACACATAATAAATACATATTATACATACAAACAGATGGCCTGTCTCAGTAACCCTGCCATTTAGATTAGATGATGACAGACCTCATCTATTCTATCTATCATCTCATCTAATAACGGATCTACTGTCACAGTACCACATCGGCTTTCTGCCAAGAAAAACACCCACTCAGATGTTGCCACTTGAGCTATGTAATTCGCTACCAAATAATATGTATAAGGTTTGCTCAACAACATCCATTGGAGCAACAAAACAGAAGTGAGACACAGCTGACGTATATACTAATACATGTGATTTTACTTGGGTAATGCTTTAGTGATGACTTGAATTAGAAGAGCCGCCTTGGGGGCGCAAGGCCAAATTGATCAGGGCCAGCATGACAACACAAACCACAAGGCAAGACAACTTCTGGGTAATGCTTCAAACATTAAACCCAAGAGTAAAAACGCATGTTGCACTAAGTGAATTACCAAAACTGATTTTCTAGTTTTATTTAAAGTGTTTAAAGTGCCTGCAGTATAGACTGAAGAATACAAAGCCGTGCCTTGAGTCTATACTTAGACACAGCAGTACTTTGAACTGAATGTCACCATCCTAACATGCTCACATTGTTAACATGTAGATGTTCCACAGGTATGTTTAACATGGATTAACCCTCTAGGGACCAAGTCTGACAGCCAGACGGCACTGCTAGAAATCCTCATTTCGTCTTCAGTTTCTATCTCAACAACAGCTTTTTAGGTGTAGTAATGTTACTGTAGATTCTATCTCAACAACAGCTTTTTAGGTGTAGTAATGTTACTGTAGATTGTTTGATATGTTTAAAAGTTAATATCTTTGTGTGTGTGTGTGTGTGTAGGACTGCCGTCAGCGGTTTCGCGCGGTGCTGGTGGAGGCAACAGTGAAGCTGGACGAGCAGGTGAAGAGGATCGGACGAGCTGTGGACGACTCCAAACCGTACTGGGAAGCACGCAAAGTAGCAAGACAGGTGAACACACACACATTTACAGAAGAGAGCTGAAGTGACTGAGGTCGGCAAACAGAGAGTGTGAAGGCAGGCTTACTGAGGATTAGCAACGAGACGTTTAGAGAGCTCAGCACGTATCTACTTAAAAGGAGCATAGTCACGTGTTGTCTATTTTTACACTCAGTCTTACCTCTGTGTGTTCAGATAGTGTCACACACAGACCAGCTCGCTTTGCTGCATCTTAGAAGTCTCTGTGTTTTTATGCTTGCTGCACTGTTACAGGTAGATGCAAAGTAGGTCAACTTCCCCGATGGTGAGTGCACTAAACTGTGCTGTTCCCTCTCCAGTGGGTCATGTCCTTTACTGTTTAATTGCTCCAGCCCATTGAGGCTTTGTTCTGATTGGATAGCACCAGAAATTTAGCATCCAGCGCCCCCCTTGTCTCAGCCAATAAGGAAGAAGCTTATGAGGCATTCATCAGAAGGTTGACATTTGTGTGTCAGAGTCAGAGCTGTTAAACTGAAATAGATTGTGGACGTGTGTGTGTGTGTATGTGTCCTTGCTCTGTTGCAATATGACAAATTACCTGCCAGTTGCATCTGCTTCTGACAGTGACACGTGAGAGTCCGGGATTACTGGGAGGTATTGAATTTTGATGGCACCTGCGTTCACGTGAACGGATCAAAAGCCCTCACTAGCTTTGTGTGCACATGTATGTGTTTGTGTGTTTGTGTGTGTGTGTGTGATCACGGGAGATCCAATTCAGCAAAGCCAATGAAGGCCTCGGGTTAAACTGGCACGCTGTCTGGTAATGATTTATGGATGAATATTTAATATTTAATACATGACCTATTTTAAAGGGATTCACATGCTTACCCTCACTGACCCTTCCAGAACAACCACACACATAAATATTGCACCTACCCCCACCCATAAGCCAGTCTCAGCCCCCAAACCCCCCGTGTTCCCCCCCTGCATTCCAACAGACTTGGGGGGTGGTGTATAGGAATTTGCCTGTACTGTCCCCTCTTTTGTCCTTTTTACCCAGCAGTCTCTTCTGCACCACTGCCTGTCTGTCTGGCTGTCTGTTTCCTGCACCTCCTCACCTTCCATCTCTCACCCCACGAAAGCTGTAAATGGGGTGAATTTTTCTAGAGACAAAGGTGTCAGACAGGATGACAGTGTCAGACATGTGAATTAAAAATGAGTCATGTACATGGTTACACACACAAACCACACACACTATGCACGGATGACAAAAACCCCCTTTTTTTTTCGGACCAAAACCTCCTATCCTCCTAACCTCCATCCTATTGTGTGCCGTAGAGAGTCAGATATTGTGTGCTCTCCGTGACTGCAAGTTAATTAACTGATAACAGTGCTCAGTCATTTGGATGCTGTCCCTTGCTCAGCAGGCTTTTGTGCCTCAAAGATAATGCCACATTGTGCCCTTGACCTTTCGATTCATGTTACTCACGAGGGTGCTAAAGATTTGTCATTTGTTCAGTTGGTTGTTGTTTTTTACAAAAGTAAAGAGGGTTAGTCACACAGTCGCTGTGTTTGGTCAGCTTAGGTACTGACAACACTATGAATATGAGAAAGGAAGTGTTCTGCTGCTCTATCTAGGAAATCATGTGAAGGATGGTGTGAAGGACAGGCACTTTTGTGTGACTTTCTATCTCCAACTCGATAAAAAACAATGATGGATAGCGTTAAAGTCTCAGTTCCTTCTCTGTTCCTAACTCTTGGTTTCTCTTTATCAAATATCTATCATCCTCCTTCTGTTTTCCCGTGCCTCCTTTCTCCTCCGAGCCTGGGAAATAGGTCATGATGAGAGACAAAGAGCAGGGATTTATCTTCCCTGTCTAACATACAAATATACATGCAAAGAGCAACTTCTTCTCTTCTTTATCTTCCCGCTCGTTACCTCTATCTCTTCAACCCTGGATAGATTATCTAAGCACTACAGCACTCAGATATCACAACAATACTGACACAAAATATGAGTGGCATCATGCTGATACAAGGGGCATGTGCCCCCACCCAAGATTTTTGACATCTGGATTTTACATTTATTTTATTTTATTAGTATTATTTTTTTACATTTTGGGTCCAGTTCTAGGAGGATGCAGAAACATGCACTGCACCCTCATTTTAATATTTCACTATTTTAGCAACAATTCTCATGTATCTACCTTGTGAATGCTCACATAGTTATTAATGTTACACAACATAGATAGATCAGTGCAGCCTGCCTTTAATGCTTTAACCACATTAAACATCATGTTGCTTTCTATGTGTGGTGTTTGAAAATACAGCTCAGCTATGTATATTTCTTTCATCTGTGACTTTATCTTTTCATTTATGCGTGTGAATTCACGCCCCTCTTATCTTATCTCTCCTCATGACTAAGACTAAGAGTTATTGTGCCCCACAAGAATTTTGACTTGGATAACACCCCCACATATCAGCTTTTGGACTTCCTACAATTTGTGTGAGGCGATGCAGACCTGCGCTTGTTTACTCACTGTCACTGTTTGAGCCTTTATCATTTAAGTGGCAGGACATGTTACAGAGGTTACGCAGCAGAAAGCCAGGAAAGGCCGTGAGAAAAAAATGTGTAACAGCTGACCTTTTGGTCTGTTATGCTAAAGCTGTGTAGTGTGAAATGTATTGCTCATTGTGATAAACACATGGAGAAATATAGTCTGTTTGCACAATGTTTGGTGAATATATGCACTTAGTAGGTAAAGAGTCAGACATTTCCCTCTGATAACTATTTGTAAAGACCATTTCATTGCAGCTTGCAGTTTTCCTTCCTGTCATCGACTGATTTTGGGAAGCACTCCAACAAAAATACATTTGCATTTGAAGCAATTTATGATAGAAACTGTGAAACGGTCTACAGTTTTAACATGAATGGCTGGCTTTATTTCACAGTTAAAATGGCCATTTAGCTTCAACAATGGCATACAATAATCCATTCAATATACGCAAGGATAGAAACACAAACCAGACCGCTTCCATTGTATACAGTGAATATAAATGGGCAGTTAAAACAGGACAAGGGGCAAGCGAAAGACTAATAATGTTATAAAATATCACAGGGTCCCATTAAACTGTTGCACTGAACATAATGTACTCTAACCTTATACTGTGTGAGCAAGGGGTAGGGCCTATTGCATAATTTTAGATGTCTCTGATGGAGGTAAAATTATCTGCCTGGTAACTTGGATCAGCATCAGATGTGTTTGCTGTGACTTTTTTGTCTACTATTAACTATGGAAATCTGTAAGATGGGTACAAGGAAAATGATGTTGTTTCTGTTTGTGATATATGTTTGATATGTAGAAGGTAAAGCATCATAATCAATAAATATGGCACAACTTAATTCTATGCTATTGCTTTGTCATGAAACAGGTTTCTTAAAATAAAAGCGTGACATGTTTTTGGTTTAGTTCATGCTTTTAATATCATACATTCTTCAGAAAGTCAAGGTGAAGTAAGATATTTTCATCTGGGATATTGATGCTGATTGATGTCATCAGCTCAGATTTATCTACAAATAACTCAGCTAACCAAATTCTTGTTTAAAAAAAAAATCTTATTCAAGGAAATCTACTTGAAGTTACTGTAACTGTTGAATCTTGGTATTCAGCCAACACACTGACCTTTATGGCATGCCTGTCAGAGTAGAGCGAGTGGGTCCAAATATGTCCAGAATTATGGGAATAATCCTCCTATTGACTGTGACTGTGGGCAGGGAGAGCCCACTGACAGTGTGTCAGATTTTCTTAGTGACAAAGCTCCTGCTTGTCTTTTAGATCAAGGCACGGTTGTCTTTCCGTGCATGTGTGTATGTACATGTGGGTGCGATGCAAAATCTCTTTGTCCCTCTACGGCTGTCATAAGGAATCAACCGTGGTTCCTCCAGAGGGAAATGTAGGTCATAAAATGCAGACAGACACACACTGAAAGCAGACTACTGCTGTAATCATGCCATGTTGAGTAAGAACAAATGCTGGGCCAACTTGCTGGTTTAAATAAATAACCAAAAAGAGAATTTTAAAAGGTTTGAAGCTGTCGCATTGCTACGATTTAAGCTTTCTGTCACTGTTTTCATACTTTTCAGTGAAATCTCTGTCTATCATTAAACCCTGACCTATTTTCAAGAAGGACACTTATAACTTATAACCCCTCTCCCTGAACTCTAGGCCCAGGTTGAAGCCCAAAAGGCCACTCAAGAGTTCCAACGGGCGGTGGAGATCCTGCGGGCAGCCAAGGAAACCATCGCCTTGGCCGAGGAGAGGCTGCTGGAGGAGGACAGCCGCCAGTTTGACTCAGCCTGGCAGGAAATGCTCAACCATGCCACACAGAGGGTATGACAGCTGAAAAAATACCCAAACCTTTCATTTGAAGTAATTCATGCTTAAGAGTGAGGTTTAGACGGACAGTGGAAGTAGCTGTTGTCAGTCTTTGGCTTGGTTTCTGCAGTACAAATAAAACAAAACACCCTTTCTTGATTGTTTCAGGTGATGGAGGCTGAGCAGGCGAGAACACGCAGTGAAGCTGAACACAAGAAAACAGCGGCCAATTACAATTCCTGTATCAGCCACATGAGGCAGTTAGAGAAGAAACTCAAACGCTCCATCAACAAATCCAGGTCTGTGCATTTGTTTCATTTTCTTTTCCCCCTGCTTGGGCCTCGCTATGTGTGAGTGTGTGTTTTTGTGTGTGTGTGAGAAAGAAGGGCTACGTTTATGTCATCTGATGCAATCCAGATGTTTCATGAGTTGGTTGTGTAGTGTTGGGGTGTGCTCCCTGTGTAAGAGCCAAGGAATGTGACTGCTCACAGAGGAGTGTTATTCTTTCAGCAGTTTTCTCCAGTGACAGATGGCAAGTTCTCCTCCCTATCGCTCAGTCTTTCTTCTTTTTCTCCCCCTGTAGGCCGTATTTTGAACTGAAAGCCAAGTATTATCTGCAGCTTGAGGTATGTATGTTAACAGGGTTTTAAATCATTTAAAGTTACCACTGAAATAGCTCACATTCATTTGTGTGCCCCTCAGACTCAACTGTAATAAATGGTGGACAAAATGTGCTTACAGTTCTATTGAGAAGGTTGTGTTTACAAAACTGTGATTCCTCGTAGCAACTGAAACGTCTCGTGGATGAGCGTCAGGCCAAACTTGTGGTTGCTAAGGCTGATTACCGCGCGGCGCTGTGCAACCTAGAGAGCATCTCCGAAGAGATCCATGCCCAACGACGTTCCCTCGCCATGGGCACAAGGGAGCAGGGTGTTGGTGCGGAGGGAGATGGAGGCAACGACGACATCGCCAACTTCAAGATAGAGTCAGACGGTCTGTCAAGTGAGTAGAACTGAAGCTTGTCCACTTTATCCATCCACATTGTTAGTTTTTTTTTTCATTTCGTTTTGTCGGCACATCTGTATGTCTGCATGTTTAATGTACATATCTGTGTGTATGTGTGTTTCAGTGGTGTCCGTGTCAATTGACGAAGAGGGCAGTCACAGTAGCGGCTCCGAGGAGGAGAACGACACTCACTCCATTTCCTCAGCCCAACCCATACCCTCCTCACCTTCCTCATCCTCCTCCTCCCGTCCTTCCACCTCTGCCTCCACCCCCCTCGACATGCCCTGCCCTTACACTGCCTCCTCGCTCTACACGTCCTGCTCGTACCTTTCCTCGTCTCCCCCTTCCTCCATCCTCTCGTCCTCATGTCCCGGTGGCCTGGAGTTAGTGAACTCTCATGACCCAGACTCAGTGTGCGGTTCTGGGCATGCCTCACCTCTCCTGGGCCCTCGTAGCCAATGCAGCGGAGCTTCCTCTCCAGACTGCGACCAGGAGAGAGGTGTGTGTTCATCACGTGTGTACATGTGTGTTGACTTGTGTTTTATCTTTTGTTTTTTTTGTCTTTTTAGTGTAGCATTAAACCAAAAACTGTTCGTTTTTGTTGTTTACAGATTAATGAAGCTACGAACATCAACTAGTTAACTAGTGAACGATTTTTGAACTTTGGACAGAGCCAGCCTAGCTGATTTAGTCATAAATATGTTTGTGAGTCAAAGTCAAGACTTTTTTAGGCAAAAATCATTCCAGTGTTTTCACAACATGTTGATTCTGTCTCTTGTGTGGCATGAAAAAAACACACACACACACACACAAAGTGTGTTTCTTAGTAAAGCTGCCGACTGAAAGCCCAACTATTTGTAAAAAAATATATATTTTGTCTCATTTAGAGGAACTCTATCTGGGCAAACGGTATAGAGTAAAATTTACTGTGTAATAATTGCAACAAAAAAAAATCATAATATCCATCGTGCTGAGGTAGATGACATTAACTGGTAAAATTCAGTTTCAGCCAGCAAAGATAAGCTGGTTTATTTTTGGTTGACTTCAACATGCAGATGTATTCACCATTGCGTTGCCATCTGTTTGTGTGTGTGTGTTGTAGGTGACAGGGCAGAGGGAGCAGAGGCGACGCTAGAAACCGGTTTGAACAAGCTATCCTTGACTGTAGCACAAAAGGAAGAAGGGGACTCCGGAGACGAACAAGACCCCCATTACATTAACCCTGAAATTTCCTCTCCCAGCGCAGCCACTGCCATTCTACTACTCAACAGTGTCTAAAGAACGTCTGTCTAACGAAAATGGAAGGGATATCTGTCTGTCCGTTTTTTTTTTTATTTTCACAACCATTTGTCTGATCAACTTTGCACTTGATGGGTGTACTGCCGAGAACCCAAGGAAGTTAAGTGTCTCATGTAAAGTTGTTTGGATGAGTAGTCAACAAGAAAACTGAGTAAACATTGCCCTGGAGAGCTGGAAAATGGACATTGCACTACTGCTTAAAACCCGAGATTCAAGCCTCAAACTGGACATGACATGGAGCACGACAGGATGTAGTGCACACTCCCAGCTCCAACCAACCTGGTATTATGTCTCCATATTGTCTAAACATCAGATGGTGTCGTATTAATGGTGCTATACATAGTGTATTTCAACATCAGTACATCAAATAAATTGTGCACCCATGTGGATGTATTGTAAACAAATGAGAGCAGGGGCAGGAAGATTGGTCTCTGTTGGTATTATTAGTGCCAGTGTCATTTAAAAGACTGTTTCCCATAAACCTCCTTTGTTCCTGTTGCAAAGAGGCTCTTGCTTGTTGTTACTATACTGATTTCACTAGCTCGAACACTTCTACTTTGTGCCATAAACAGACTTGTGTTGTACAGTATGACACATTTTCTTTTCTTTGGCAGATCACAGAGGCTCCCAGTCCTCTCCACAATAGTGTAAGTTGTCTACAGCTTTATAGTGATATGTCAAAGTTAAACATTCAGTGATGTTAATATGCTAAAGCACGACTGAGAGACATTTTGAGCCTCTCTTTTGGACCCGAATCTCCACATGAGGATCAAAATGGGACAAAACAAGCTGCAGGCGGGATGTTGGATTATGTCTTGTCCTCCCATGATTATTTAGCACCTCCTGTAACTCCTCAATGTCAGTTTAAAATTCAAGTTGCTCTTTTGGAGGGAGTTCAAGCAGTAATAAACTGTCTCTAGACAGGACTGCACCTTTCGAGACACAAATGATCTTCCATTTGTATTTGCAAATGAATGAGTGAATGTGCACAGCCCACCATCTGAGGCGGTGGTGATTGAGGTCAAGTGAGTGAGTGAATGATTTTTTGTGTATGTCTGTTGTGTGTTAGAGAAATGCTTAAATACTACCCTGTAGTACAGATATTCTATATTTATACTCCTGTATTCTTGTATATGAACAATGTTTTGTGGTTACCATTGTTATTGTTTAACTCAAAATAAGCAATAAACATGTGCTACATGTAACTAATCATTCTTATAGCAGTCTCTGTCTGTTAGCGTCTAAATATCGCAAATGCTGTAAAAACTACACTTGTGTTTGTCCTGGACTACCACACTGGGGCAGAGCTAGAGGGGTGGGCGGTGCTACCCCGGGTGCCACCCAAGTTGATTGACAGGTAATTGCCCATCTCGTCGAAAGCGGCGCGATTTTGTAAACGTGAACGAAGACGGCAAAAATAAACTTTGTCGTTCAAGTCACTGGCAAACATACATCATTGCAACTAATAGCATTAATTAGCCAGGTCCAGATTCAGCTTTACTCAAATTGAACAGAAGCTTTTCATGTCAAAGTGACTGTTGTGCAAATGGTCGACACATAAATCCATAAGTTGTCCACTGTTAGTATAGCACTCAATCTTGTATTACAGTATTTAACCCCTTTAAGATATGTGTTCATAACTACTTCTAGTAGTATTCAGGGGGGGACCCATGTCTTGCTGATGACTACTATTGTAATCACAATTTTGTGTGTGTGTGTGTGAGTGAGAGGCACGCATGCATGCATGCATCTAGGTAATGAAAATTGTTAAGAAGGCATGTCCTTTAGGTACCAGGTACCAAGTATGTTTTCACAGTGTTTTCCTTTATAAGGCCTAGTACAGTATAAAAGCCTTGCCCACTCTCTGGCCACCCTTTGTATAAAAGTCTAGTTCCGCCACTGCTGCCGCAGTTGAATGCACTAAGAATGACTTAAAGAAACTGTGAACTGTTTGGAAAAATACACTTTATTGCTTTCTTACAGAGTTTGATGAGAAAGTCCATCCCACTATGAGCAAACTTAGCACAAAGACTGGAAACAGGGAAAACAGCTAACCTAGCTTTTGTCAAAAGGTAATAAGATCAGCCTCCTAGCACCTATAAAGCTTCTAAATCTTTAGGGAAAAAACAAAAAGAACAAGTATAAAGACAATATGCACAGCCCTTGTTAGCAGCAATATTACACAGTCACAGCAATCAAAACTTGCTGAATCAGAATGACTGCAACAGAAAGGTTGGAATTATAAGCCTAAACCTGTGAAATCATAATATTAATTGCAAGAGGTTGGTCAAAAGTATAGTATAACTGTCAGGTACCAGAAGAGGTTAGCTGTAGGGTAAACTATAAGAGGGGTACAGCTTCAGTGTTTATGGATATGGAAAATCCTTTAACGCTTAACCTGGTCACAGATCCTTAAAAAGACTGAGACTCAGTTTAGTATAGTACAATTTCTGTTACTGTAAATCTGTTTTCCAGTCCTTCCTCTCTTTTGTCTGTCTGCATATGCTCTGAAGAGCCTGCTGCCTTTCAATTATGCTGCATCCTGTGATTTCAATAGCCGTGCCAGCATACCTCTGGACTCAGGCCTCACAGAGCAGAGCTGTAATAATATTATGACTGCTTCCTGTAAGATACTGACATCTAGTGCCAACTTTGGGTTCTATATGCAGTCTGAAGGTTTACCCAGAGTGCTCCTAAACTCATGTTGGTTCATTGGTTTAGTTAAATGACAACAACTTTGGTTGAAAATACAGCTGCCTGACTATTGACTAGAACTAGCTGTCAGTACCCCTGTTCTTACATCCCTCCATTCACCTCTTGTATATCTCCGCATTAACTACAAGACCCTGTTGATTGCACAAAAGATACTGTGTGGCCACACAGTAACCCCCAGTTACATTTTCAAACCTTCAAATCTTGACCTCTTATCCATCCTTCACTCCAAAAAAAAAAAAAAAAAAAGATCACCGCACTTTAGCCCTAACCCTCTTGAATCATCTTTCCCAGTGACTCAGATTTGCTGAATCTTTGGTGGCTGCTTGAAACCCATCTCTACAGGGAAGTCTTCTCCTTCCTTTTTTTGTTTTTGTGGGATTTTGTTTGGCCTTTTCTCTTTTTGTACTTCTTGTTTTACTCTTTATATTTTTCCTGTGTGTAAGCACTGTAACTGTGTGTTTTAAAAAGTGCTGTATGAATAAAACTTTACTTACTTTACCTACGTATAATTACATTGTGTAGACTTGGAGAACCGATCAGTAACTTACTGAAAAATGCTATAACTTGAATGAAATAATAAATAATAATAAAGGCAGATCGCCATGATGGCATCGATCCCCATGACTCTTATCTCACCTTTAGCGAAGAGCTGAAAAAAAACTTATTGTGTATTGCCTTTTACATGTTGATTGCTTGTTGTGTAATCTGCTATACTGACTAAACCCACAACAACACCCACAACAAGGACATCACTAAATGCAGAAACTATAGATCAATTAAATATCTATTCAGTTACATTTTATTTACATAGTGACAAATCATAACAGAAGTTATCTCATGACAGGAACACACTGGACGCCAGCTGGGACCCTCAATACACAAGTAAACTGGACATATGAGAAGCCAACTGGGTTAAGTGTTGTTTTTTTCTACCATGTGCATACTTCCAGTCATTCTTTAAGCACAAGAGGTAATACTTAACCACATACAAATCTCGGAGTCTGCTGAGTCCATAATGTGGTCAGATCCTACTGTCAGGTTTAGTTCAAGTGGTGAGCCCAAATGCAGACATACAGACTGAGGAAAATTCAATTCAATTCAATTCAAATTTATTTATATATATCATAAGAAAAGTTATCTCATGACACTTTTCATACAGAGCAGGTCTAGACCGTACTCTTTATAATATTATTTACAGAGACTCAACAGTTCCACCATGAGCAAGCACTTGGCGACAGTGGCGAGGAAAAACTGCCTTTTAACAGGCAGAAACCTCGGGCAGAACCAGGCTCATTGGCAGACGGTCATCCGCCGCGACCGGTTGAGTTAGATAGAGAGAGGCAGATAGAGAGAGGAAGTGGTGGGATAGATACATAAATAGAAAATGATACAAACAAGCAGACAAGTGAAGGAACACAGGTCCTCATTTTGAAACATCTGAAAAAGAAAGAAAGACACAAGTGAAATATTAATGAGGCTGGAAGAGACTAAACAAAATACAAGTTAGCAAAAAACATATAGTACAAATCTTATGAAATGAGTATAAGTTA
Organism: Larimichthys crocea; assembly: GCF_000972845.2. Classification (NCBI taxonomy): domain Eukaryota; kingdom Metazoa; phylum Chordata; class Actinopteri; family Sciaenidae; genus Larimichthys; species Larimichthys crocea. The sequence goes on along the minus strand of NC_040023.1, from coordinate 44,830,697 downwards.
TCAAACTTGACTTAAAACATCTGAAAAACAAAAGAAAGACAAAATTAATGAGGCTGGAAGAGACAAAACAAAATACAAGTTAGCAAAAAACATATAGTACAAATATTATGCAATGAGTATAAGTTATACAACCTCACTTAAAACATCTGAAAAAGAAAGAAAGACAAAATTAATTAGGCTGGAAGAGACAAAACAAAATACAAGTTAGCAAAAACATATAGTACATATTATGGCAATGAGTAGAAGGTATCAACCTACTTAAAACATCTGAAAAAGACAAATTAATGAGGCTGGAAGAGAAAAAACAAAATACAAGTTAGCAAAAACATATAGTACAAATATTATGCAATGAGTATAAGTTATACAACCTCACTTAAAACATCTGAAAAGAAGAAAGAAAAAATTAATGAGGCTGGAGAGACAAAACAAAATACAAGTTAGCAAAAACATATAGTACAAATATTATGCAATGAGTATAAGTTATACAACTCACTTAAACATCTGAAAAAGAAAGAAAGACAAATTAAGGAGGCTGGAAGAGACAAAACAAAATACAAGTTAGCAAAAACATATAGTACAAATATTATGCAATGAGTATAAGTTATACACCTCACTTAAAACATCTGAAAAAGAAAAAAGACAAAATTATTAGGCTGGAAGAGACAAAACAAATACATTTTACAAATATAGTACAATATTATGCAATGAGTATAAGTTATACAACCTCACTTAAACATCTGAAAAAGAAAAGAAAGACAAAATTAATGAGGCTGGAAAGACAAAACAAAATACGTTAGGCAAAACAATATTACAAATATTATGCAATGATAAAGTATACAACTCACTTAAAACTCTAAAAAGAAAAAGACAAAATTAATGAGGCTGGAAGAGACAAAACAAATACAAAGTTAGCAAAAACATATAGTTACAAATATTATGCAATGAGTATAAGTTATCAACCCACTAAAACATCTGAAAAAAGAAAGAAAACAAATTAATAGGCTGGAAGAGACAAAACAAAATACAAGTTAGCAAATATCTGTACAAATCTTATGCAATGAGTATAAGTTATCAAACCTCACTTAAAAATCTGAAAAAGAAAGAAAGACAAAATAGAGGCTGGAAGAGACAAAACAAAATACAAGTTAGCAAAAAACATATAGTACAAATATATGCAATGAGTAGAAGTTTAAACAACCCATAAAACATCTGAAAAGAAAGAAAGACAAAATTAATGAGCTGAAGAGACAAAAAAAAATACAATTTAGCAAACCATATATACAAATATTATGCATGAGTAAAGTTATACAACCTCACTTAAAACATCTGAAAAAGAAAGACAACAAATAATGAGGCTGGAAGAGACAAAACAAAATACAGTTAGCAAAAACATATTACAAATATTATGCAATGAGTATAAGTTATACAACCTCACTTAAAACATCTGAAAAAGAAAGAAAGACAAAATTAATAGGCTGGAAGAGACAACAAAATACAAGTTAGCAAAAACCATATCATACAAATAAATATGCAATGAGTATAAGTTATCAAACCTCACTTAAAACATCGGAAAAGAAAGAAAGACAAAATTAATGAGGCTGGAAGAGACAAACAAAAAACAAGTTAGCAAAAAAACATATAGTAAAATATTATGCATGAGTAGAAGTTATACAACCTCACTTAAAACATCTGAAAAAGAAAGAAAGAAGACAAATTAATGAGGCTGGAAAGAGACAAAACAAATACAAGTTAGCAAAACATATAGTACAAATATTAGCAATGGTATAAGTTATACAACCTCACTTAAAATCTGAACAAAAGAAAGACAAAATTAATTAGGCCTAGAAGAGACAAAACAAAATGCAGTTAGCAAAAACAGATGGTACAAATATTAGCAATGAGTATAAGTTATACAACCTCACTTTAAAAACATCTGAAAAAGAAGAAAGACAAAATTAATGAGGCTGGAAGAGACAAACAAAATACAATTAGCAAAAAATATAGTACAAATTTAGGCAATGAGTAGAAGTTATACAACCTCACTTAAAAACATCTGAAAAGAAAGAAAGACAAAATTAATGAGGCTG